>NW_027675463.1:0-182500 GCF_965601325.2 Salmo salar
TAGCCATAGGAGGTGTTACCATAGGAGGTGTTACCATAGGAGGTGTTACCATAGGAGGTGTTACCATAGGATGTGTTAACATAGGAGGTGTTACCATAGGAGGTGTTACCATAGGAGGTGTTACCATAGGAGGTGTTACCATAGGAGGTGTTACCATAGCAGGTGTTACCATAGCAGGTGTTACCATAGCCATAGGAGGTGTTGCCATAGGTGGTGTTACCATAGGAGGTGTTACCATAGGAGGTGTTACCATAGCCATAGGAGGTGTTACCATAGGAGGTGTTTCCATAGCCATAGGAGGTGTTACCATAGGAGGTGTTACCATAGCCATAGGAGGTGTTACCATAGGTGGTGTTACCATAGGAGGTGTTACCATAGGAGGTGTTGCCATAGGAGGTGTTATCATAGGAGGTGTTGCCATAGGAGGTGTTACCATAGGAGGTGTTACCATAGGTGGTGTTACCATAGGAGGTGTTACCATAGGAGGTGTTACCATAGGAGGTGTTTCCATAGCCATAGGAGGTGTTGCCGTAGGAGGTGTTACCATAGGAGGTGTTACCATAGCCATAGGAGGTGTTACCATAGGAGGTGTTATCATAGCCATAGGAGGTGTTACCATAGGAGGTGTTACCATAGGAGGTGTTACCATAGCCATAGGAGGTGTTACCGTAGGAGGTGTTACCATAGGAGGTGTTACCATAGCCATAAGAGGTGTTGCCGTAGGAGGTGTTACCATAGGTGGTGTTACCATAGCCATAGGAGGTGTTACCATAGGAGGTGTTACCATAGGAGGTGTTACCATAGCCATACGAGGTGTTACCATAGGAGGTGTTACCATAGGAGGTGTTACCATAGGAGGTGTTACCATAGGAGGTGTTACCATTGCCATAGGAGGTGTTACCATAGGAGGTGTTACCATAGGAGGTGTTACCATAGGAGGTGTTACCATAGAATGTGTTACCATAGGATGTGTTACCATAAGATGTGTTACCATAGGATGTGTTACCATAGGAGGTGTTACCATAGCCATAGGAGGTGTTGCCGTAGGAGGTGTTACCATAGGAGGTGTTACCATAGCCATAGGAGGTGTTACCATAGGAGGTGTTACCATAGGAGGTGTTACCATAGCCATAGGAGGTGTTACCATAGGAGGTGTTACCATAGGAGGTGTTACCATAGGATGTGTTACCATAGGATGTGTTAACATAGGAGGTGTTACCATAGGAGGTGTTACCATAGGAGGTGTTACCATAGCAGGTGTTACCATAGCAGGTGTTACCATAGCCATAGGAGGTGTTGCCATAGGTGGTGTTACCATAGGAGGTGTTACCATAGGAGGTGTTACCATAGCCATAGGAGGTGTTACCATAGGAGGTGTTTCCATAGCCATAGGAGGTGTTACCATAGGAGGTGTTACCATAGCCATAGGAGGTGTTACCATAGGTGGTGTTACCATAGGAGGTGTTACCATAGGAGGTGTTGCCATAGGAGGTGTTATCATAGGAGGTGTTGCCATAGGAGGTGTTACCATAGGATGTGTTACCATAGGTGGTGTTACCATAGGAGGTGTTACCATAGGAGGTGTTACCATAGGAGGTGTTTCCATAGCCATAGGAGGTGTTGCCGTAGGAGGTGTTACCATAGGAGGTGTTACCATAGCCATAGGAGGTGTTACCATAGGAGGTGTTATCATAGCCATAGGAGGTGTTACCATAGGAGGTGTTACCATAGGAGGTGTTACCATAGCCATAGGAGGTGTTACCGTAGGAGGTGTTACCATAGGAGGTGTTACCATAGGAGGTGTTACCATAGCCATAGGAGGTGTTACCATAGGAGGTGTTACCATAGGAGGTGTTACCATAGGAGGTGTTACCATAGGAGGTGTTAACATAGCCATAGGAGGTGTTGCCATAGGTGGTGTTACCATAGGAGGTGTTACCATAGGAGGTGTTACCATAGCCATAGGAGTTGTTACCATAGGAGGTGTTACCATAGCCATAGGAGGTATTACCATAGGAGGTTTTACCATAGCCATAGGAGGTGATACCATAGGTGGTGTTACCATAGGAGGTGTTACCATAGGAGGTTTTACCATAGGAGGTGTTACCATAGCCATAGGAGGTGTTACCATAGGAGGTGTTACCATAGGAGGTGTTACCATATCCATAGGAGGTGTTACCATAGAAGGTGTTACCATAGGAGGTGTTACTATAGGATGTGTTACTATAGGATGTGTTACAATAGGAGGTGTTACAATAGGAGGTGTTACCATAGGAGGTGTTACCATAGCCATAGGAGGTGTTACCATAGGAGGTGTTACCATAGGAGGTGTTACCATAGCCATAGGAGGTGTTACCGTAGGAGGTGTTACCGTAGGAGGTGTTACCATAGGAGGTGTTACCATAGGAGGTGTTACTATAGGATGTGTTGCCATAGGAGTGGTTACTATAGGAGGTGTTACAATATGAGGTGTTACCATACGCATACGACACACAATTAATCTTCTCCTTTCCCCCTTCTGATAACCAAGTAGTGAATCGCATCTCTGCATGTCTGGCAGACAAATCAGTGTGGATGACGGATCACCACCTCAAGCTGAACCTCGGCAAGACGGAGCTGCTCTTCCTCCCGGGGAAGGACTGCCCGTTCCATGATCTCGCCATCACAACTCGCCATCACAACTCCATTGTGTCCTCCTCCCAGAGTGCTAAGAGCCTTGGCGTGACCCTGGACAATACCCTGTCCTTCTCCACTAACATCAAGGCGGTGACCCGATCCTGTAGGTTCATGCTCTACAACATTCGCAGAGTACGACCCTGCCTCACACAGGAAGCGGCGCAGGTCCTAATCCAGGCACTTGTCATCTCCCGTCTGGATTACTGCAACTCGCTGTTGGCTGGGCTCCCTGCCTGTGCCATAAAACCCCTACAACTCATCCAGAACGCCGCAGCCCGTCTGGTGTTCAACCTTCCCAAGTTCTCTCACGTCACCCCGCTCCTCTGCACACTATCACTGGCTTCCAGTTGAAGCTCGCATCTGCTACAAGACCATGTGCTTGCCTACGGAGCTGTGAGGGTAACGGCACCTCCGTACCTTCAGGCTCTGATCAGGCCCTACACCCAAACAAGGGCACTGCGTTCATCCACCTCTGGCCTGCTCGCCTCCCTACCTCTGAGGAAGCACAGTTCCCGCTCAGCCCAGTCAAAACTGTTCGCTGCTCTGGCACCCCAATGGTGGAACAAGCTCCCTCACGACGCCAGGACAGCGGAGTCAATCACCACCTTCCGGAGACACCTGAAACCCCACCTCTTTAAGGAATACCTGGGATGGTATTAAGTAATCCTTCTAACCCCCCCCCCCACTCTGTTCTCAGAGTGACATACAAAGGAATCAAAAGAAAAGGCAGGGCCAGCCATGACTATGGCATTGGAAGCAATGACAAGTCCTGGTGTATACAGCACCAAATGCATTTTCATCATAATGGCACTGTTATTAAATTCCCCCCCTTTAGTGACCCCTCCAAGCACAGAATAGGAGTGTATCTGGACTGGCCGGCCAGCACCCTGTCCTTCTACACGGTCTTCTCTGACACATTGACCCACATGTACACATTCCACACCACATTCACTGAGCCCCTCTATCCAGCTTTTGGACTAGCCGGCTGTTACCCTTGCTCAGTGTCTTTGTGCCAGGTAGAGTAGCCTTCTCGGTCCTGGAGGAACACCTGGGTCTCCATGACAACAGTCACACACCCTTCGGTTCTAACACGACCGTGTGACTTGATGGCTTTGACAGTGGTCATGACTTCAGATATGGACATTAATAAATCAGTTGTTGTGAGGAGATGACTTTATTATATTCCTGTGACTGTACATCCATATTCTGTTATGTTAGTGCAGTTCTGTAAAATGCCTTTGACTTAGGATACATGTTATTGTTAAGTGTGATCAAATAATTTGTAAATATTTGTTTGTTAAACATGTGTTGCATCATACAGTAAACACAACACACACGTCTCTGTCTGTGTACAGTAGGCCAGAGTTTCTCAAGAAAAATAAAGCTTTGGTTTAGACACTCATTTAATTTTAGTATTGACTGATATTGGTCAATGTTGGTGGTGAATATTGAAGTGAATTTGGTGGATTGCCAGATAGAGGTATAAACACACAACCTTCTAGACCAGATAGAGGTATAAACACACAACCTAGACCAGATAGAGGTATAAACACACAACCTTCTAGACCAGATAAAGGTATAAACACACAACCTTCTAGACCAGATAGAGGTATAAACACACAACCTTCTAGACCAGATAAAGGTATAAACACACAACCTTCTGGACCAGATAAAGGTATAAACACACAACCTTCTCGACCAGATAGAGGTATAAACACATAACCTTCTAGACCAGATAGAGGTACAAACACACAACCTTCTAGACCAGATAAAGGTACAAACACACAACCTTCTAGACCAGATAGAGGTATAAACACACAACCTTCTAGACCAGATATAGGCATAAACACACAACCTTCTAGACCAGATTAAGGTATAAACACGCAACCTTCTGGACCAGATAAAGGTATAAACACACAACCTTCTAGACCAGATAAAGGTATAAACACACAACCTTCTAGACCAGATAGAGGTATAAACACACAACCTTCTAGACCAGATAAAGGTATAAACACACAACCTTCTGGACCAGATAAAGGTATAAACACACAACCTTAATTCCTATTGATTATTTATATACATGACAGGTTAGGAGCAGAAGCAGGGAGACTGAGTAGAGGGAATATAAATGCATATACAGTCCTCATATGTATTTTGACAATAAAGCTACATTTGGTTCTATACTCCAGCATTTTGGATTTGAGATCAAATATTTAATATGAGGAGACAGTATATAATGTCACCTTTTATTTGAAGGTATTTTCATGCATGTCTGTTTCACAGTTTAGAAATGAAAGCACGTTATGTATCTAGTCTCCACATTTGAAGAAGTCATAAGTATTCTGACCAATTCACTTAGAGCAGTGTTTCCCAACTCCGGTCCCAGAGTAGTCTACTCCCAACAGCACACGTTTTGTTGTAGCCCCGGAGGTACTCGAGGACCGGAGTTGGGAAACACTGTCTTGGAGTGTATTGAAGTAGTCAAATCTTTAATATTTAGTCCCATATTCCTTACACGCAATGACTACATGAAGTTGGTGACTCTACAAACTCTACAAAGATGCATTTGCAGTTTGTTTTGGTTGTGTTTTGGATTATGTTTTGCTCCATAGGAGCCTGAAATGTAGCCTGTTAGAAGTGAAGTAGAGTAAAACAAATGACCTACTGCTTTACCACAGACAACAGTAACACATCGGTTATCACAAAATGAGCACAACGTTTGGTACTCAAAATAGTACAAAACCACAACCACTTATGGTTCAATGCAACTGAGATCTTCTAGACTGAAGACAGACAACAATGACAAGACACATTTCTACAAAAAGATGCCATTTATTTATTCATATTTCAAGAAAATAAGTGTAACATTTAGCATTTTTACCAGAAGAAAATACAGTTCAAATCCTTTCCAGCAGAGGGAGAAAGATAAGTAGAGGAGGTAGCCTAGTGGTTAAAGAGTTGGGCCAGTAACCAAAATGTTGATGGATTGAATCCCTGAGCTGACAAAGTAAGAATCTGTTGTTCTGCCCCTGAACTAGGCAGTTCACCCCACTGTTCCCTGGTAGGCTGTCATTGTAAATAAGGATTTGTTCTTAACTAACTTGCCTAGTTAAATAAAGTTTAACTTTCAAAAAAGGAGAGGGGAGTCGGTGAATATGGAGTCTCTGTTGGTTTTGTCTCTCACAATCCAAAGCGGGACACCAGCTTCTCCTGATCATCCAGGTCTTTCTGCACCTTCTTCCTCATGTAGAATATGAGGCAGAGGGACAGAAACATGTACATTAACTTAATAATAATAATCATCTGCCATTTAGAAGATGCTTTTATCCAAAACATACATTTTACGTACGGGTGGTCCCGGGAATCAAACCCACTATCCTGGCATTGCAAGTGCCACGCTCTACAAACTGAACTACATGTAGCAACTTCCATTCAACTAAATGTTTCCATTCAACTACACACTGACTTTGCGTTCAACTAAAGTAGGCAAAAACAACCACACATCACAATCATTGCAAGTAAAATGTTCAAGAAACAGCAGCTATCTGAAGGGATATGTTTTCAGACAGATGTTCTAAACATAAAGGAAGGAAGTCACATGTCACATGATTCCAACTATTTAATACAACCATTGTTGAGAGACTTCCTTTCTTTCTTTGGATACTGTTTACCCTCCGTTGCTCAGCAACTCTACAAACATTTAGCGGTGTGCCTCAGCCCATGCTTTTTAAGAGACTGCTGCTCTGACAGCTTGGTTACTGGGGCATTGAACTGGCAACATCTAGTTTGTGTGCGTTAGTGTGTAGTGTGTGTAGCATATATGTTGATGGGTAGTTCAGAGTGAGTCTATGTTAACATATATGTTGATGGGTATTTCAGAGTGGGTCTATGTTAGCATATATGTTGATGGGTAGTTCAGAGTGAGTCTATGTTAGCATATATGTTGATGGGTATTTCAGAGTGGGTCTATGTTAGCATATATGTTGATGGGTAGTTCAGAGTGGGTCTATGTTAACATATATGTTGATGGGTAGTTCAGAGTGGGTCTATGTTAACATATATGTTGATGGGTAGTTCAGAGTGGGTCTATGTTAGCATATATGTTGATGGATAGTTCAGAGTGGGTCTATCTGTGGTAGTTGTCCAACATGATTGGGTGCTGCTGGTACAGACATTGCACATTTAGGTGCATTAATGTTTTCCTGCACTGCATATATTTCAGAAGTGAATAGAGTATCTCCTATTTCAGAAGTGAATATAGAGTATGTCCTATTTCAGAAGTGAAAATAGAGTATCTCCTATTTCAGAAGTGAAAATAGAGTATCTCCTATTTCAGAAGTGAAAATAGAGTATCTCCCATTTCAGAAGTGAAAATAGAGTATCTCCTATTTCTGAAGTGAATATAGAGTATCTCCTATTTCAGAAGTGAATATAGAGTATCTCCTATTTCAGAAGTGAATATAGACTATCTCCTATTTCAGAAGTGAAAATAGAGTATCTCCTATTTCAGAAGTGAAAATAGAGTATCTCCTATTTCTGAAGTGAATATAGAGTATCTCCTATTTCAGAAGTGAATATAGAGTATCTCCTATTTCAGAAGTGAATATAGAGTATCTCCTATTTCAGAAATGTCACCTATGTATTTATTTACCTAAGTTATCCTTAGATTGTAAACAAACTTGGAGCTTGACATCACCCTTCGAGAGAGTCACACTAACGATGTACCGGCAAAGTAACTTTCAAACACACACATCTGTATACTAATTGTATGCATTTGGGTGTGTGTGTGTATATACATGTGTGTACCTGGTACAGAGCACATCCTCATGGAGAGAGCCTTGACAGCGTTGACACTGAAGATCTTCATGACCGAGACAGTCGTGAAGGGGAAAATATTTGGCATGGGCCCTCAGATCCTCAAAAGGTTCTACAGCTGCACCATCGAGAGCATCCTGACAGGTTGCATCACTGCCTGGTATGGCAACTGTTCGGACCTCCGACCGCAAGGCACTACAGAGGGTAGTGCGAACGGCC
Organism: Salmo salar; assembly: GCF_965601325.2. Classification (NCBI taxonomy): domain Eukaryota; kingdom Metazoa; phylum Chordata; class Actinopteri; order Salmoniformes; family Salmonidae; genus Salmo; species Salmo salar. The sequence goes on from NW_027675463.1 coordinate 7,711, forward strand.
CAGTACATCACCGGGGCCAAGCTTCCTGCCATCCAGGACCTCTATACCAGGCGGTGTCAGAGGAAGGCCCTAAAAATGGTCCAAGACTCCAGGCACCCTATTCAGACTGTTCTCTCTGCTACCGCACGGCAAGCGGTACCGGAGCGCCAAGTCTAGATCCGAGAGGCTTCTAAACAGCTTCTACCCCCAAGCCATAAGACTCCTGTACATCTAATCAAATGGCTACCCAGACTATTTGCATTGCCCCCACCCCCACCACCCTCTTTCAAATCAAATCAAAAGTTTATTTGTCACGTGTGCCGAATACAACAGGTGTAGACCTTACAGTGAAATGCTGACTTACAGGATCTAACCAATAGTGCGAAAAAAAATGTGTGTGTGTGTGTGTGTGTGTGTGTGTGTGTGTGTGTGTGTGTGTGTGTAGGTAAGTAAAGAAATAAAACACCAGTGAAAATACATTTGAAAATAAAAGTAGCGAGGCTATATACAGACACCGGTTAGTCAGGCTTTTTGAGGTAGTATGTACATGTAGGTATGGTTAAAGTGACTATGCATAGTATATGATGAACAGAGAGTAGCAGCAGCATAAAAAGAGGGGTTGGCGGGTGGTGGGACACAATGCAGATAGCCCGGTTAGCCAATGTGCAGGGAGCACTGGTTGGTCGGCCCAATTGAGGTAGTATAGACATGAATGTATAGTTAAAGTGACTATGCATATAAGATAAACAAAGAGTAGCAGCAGCATAAAAGAGGGGTTGGGGGGGCACACAATGCAAATAGTCTGGGTAACCATTACCTGTTCAGGAGTCTTATGGCTTGGGGGTAAAAACTGTTGAGAAGCCTTTTTATCCTAGACTTGGTGCTCCGGTGCCGCTTGCCATGCGGTAGTAGACAGAACAGTCTATGACCGGGGTGGCTGGGGTCTTTGACAATTTTTAGGGCCTTCCTCTGACACCGCCTGGTGTAGAGGTCCTGGATGGCAGGCAGCTTATCCCCAGTGATGTATTGGGCTGTACGCACTACCCTCTGAAGTGCCTTGCGGTCAGAGGCCGAGCAATTGCCGTACCAGACAGTGATTGAACTGGTCAGGATGCTCTCGATGTTGCAGCTGTAGAACCTTTTGAGGATCTCAGGACCCATGCCAAATCTTTTTAGTTTCCTGAGGGGGAATAGGCTTTGTCGTGCCCTCTTCATGACTGTCTTAGTGTGTTTGGACCATTCTAGTTTGTTGTTGATGTGGACACCAAGGAATTTGAAGCTCTCAACCTGCTCCACTACACCACCGTCGATGAGAATGGGGATGTGCTCGGTGCTCCTTTTCCTGTTCCTGTAGTCCACAATCATCTCCTTAGTCTTGGTTACGTTGAGGGAAAGGTTGTTATTCTGGCTCCACCTGGCCAGGTCTCTGACCTCCTCCCTATAGGCTGTCTCGTTGTTGTCGGTGATCAGGCCTACCACTGTTGTGTCGTCACAGCTAATATGTGGAAGATCTATTCCTGTATGGACAAAGTGCCTCTGATCAAGGATGACTGATCAGGTCCTCCTTGTCCCTGTAATCAGCAGCTGCTGTTTTAGGGGGGGGGGGGGGGGGATAATTACAGTGGCAGTTCAGAGAAAAAAAATATCCATTCAGAAAGTTTCCTTAAAGTAGTCTGTCTGAACTCCATCTCGTAATAAGAGACAGATTTTTACCTTTACATTTTTACCAGCTCAGAGATTCAAACCAGCAACCTTTCGGATACTGGCCCAACGCTCTAACCACTAAGCTACCTGCATGACTCAAGTAGTATTGTACTGCCGTCCCAAGTAATATTTTACGTGGTGACTTTCACTTTTACTTGAGTAATTTTCTATTAAGGTATTTTTTACTTTTACCCAAGTATGACAATTGGGTACTTTTCCACCACTGCTCATTAGAGTCCTCCAGCCACTTTGAACAACATGATCTTTCATAGACACTGCTTCCCACAAGGGAATGACTGCAGCAGGTCATGATTAAAGACAGTACAGTATGACGATAGACAGAATGACTGCAGCAGGTCATGATTAAAGACAGTACAGTATGACGATAGACAGAATGACTGCAGCAGGTCATGATTAAAGACAGTACAGTATGACGATAGACAGAATGACTGCAGCAGGTCATGATTAAAGACAGTACAGTATGACGATAGACAGAATGACTGCAGCAGGTCATGATTATAGACAGTACAGTATGACGATAGACAGAATGACTGCAGCAGGTCATGATTAAAGACAGTACAGTATGACGATAGACAGAATGACTGCAGCAGGTCATGATTAAAGACAGTACAGTATGACGATAGACAGAATGACTGCAGCAGGTCATGATTAAAGACAGTACAGTATGACGATAGACAGAATGACTGCAGCAGGTCATGATTAAAGACAGTACAGTATGACGATAGACAGAATGACTGCAGCAGGTAATGATTAAGGACAGTACAGTATGACGATAGACAGAATGACTGCAGCAGGTCATTATTAAAGACAGTACAGTATGACGATAGACAGAATGACTGCAGCAGGTCATGATTAAGGACAGTACAGTATGACGATAGACAGAATGACTGCAGCAGGTCATGATTAAGGACAGTACAGTATGACGATAGACAGAATGACTGCAGCAGGTAATGATGTAGGACAGTACAGTATGACGATAGACAGAATGACTGCAGCAGGTCATGATTAGAGACAGTACAGTATGACGATAGACAGAATGACTGCAGCAGGTCATGATTAAAGACAGTACAGTATGACGATAGACAGAATGACTGCAGCAGGTCATGATTAAAGACAGTACAGTATGACGATAGACAGAATGACTGCAGCAGGTCATGATTAAAGACAGTACAGTATGACGATAGACAGAATGACTGCAGCAGGTCATGATTAGAGACAGTACAGTATGACGATAGACAGAATGACTGCAGCAGGTCATGATTAAAGACAGTACAGTATGACGATAGACAGAATGACTGCAGCAGGTCATGATTAAAGACAGTACAGTATGACGATAGACAGAATGACTGCAGCAGGTCATGATTAAAGACAGTACAGTATGACGATAGACAGAATGACTGCAGCAGGTCATGATTAAAGACAGTACAGTATGACGATAGACAGAATGACTGCAGCAGGTCATGATTAAAGACAGTACAGTATGACGATAGACAGAATGACTGCAGCAGGTCATGATTAAAGACAGTACAGTATGACGATAGACAGAATGACTGCAGCAGGTCATGATTAAGGACAGTACAGTATGACGATAGACAGAATGACTGCAGCAGGTCATGATTAAAGACAGTACAGTATGACGATAGACAGAATGACTGCAGCAGGTCATGATTATAGAAAGTACAGTATGACGATAGACAGAATGACTGCAGCAGGTAATGATTAAAGACAGTACAGTATGACGATAGACAGAATGACTGCAGCAGGTCATGATTAAAGACAGTACAGTATGACGATAGACAGAATGACTGCAGCAGGTCATGATTAAAGACAGTACAGTATGACGATAGACAGAATGACTGCAGCAGGTCATGATTAAAGACAGTACAGTATGACGATAGACAGAATGACTGCAGCAGGTCATGATTATAGACAGTACAGTATGACAATAGACAGAATGACTGCAGCAGGTAATGATTAAAGACAGTACAGTATGACGATAGACAGAATGACTGCAGCAGGTCATGATTAAAGACAGTACAGTATGACGATAGACAGAATGACTGCAGCAGGTCATGATTATAGACAGTACAGTATGACGATAGACAGAATGACTGCAGCAGGTAATGATTAAAGACAGTACAATATGACGATAGACAGAATGACTGCAGCAGGTAATGATTAAAGACAGTACAGTATGACGATAGACAGAATGACTGCAGCAGGTCATGATTAAAGACAGTACAGTATGACGATAGACAGAATGACTGCAGCAGGTCATGATTAAAGACAGTACAGTATGACGATAGATATAATGACTGCAGCAGGTCATGATTAAAGACAGTACAGTATGACGATAGACAGAATGACTGCAGCAGGTCATGATTAAAGACAGTACAGTATGACGATAGACAGAATGACTGCAGCAGGTCATGATTATAGACAGTACAGTATGACGATAGACAGAATGACTGCAGCAGGTCATGGAAAAGACAGTACAGTATGACGATAGACAGAATGACTGCAGCAGGTCATGATTAAGGACAGTACAGTATGACGATAGACAGAATGACTACAGCAGGTCATGATTAAAGACAGTACAGTATGACGATAGACAGAATGACTGCAGCAGGTCATGATTAAAGACAGTACAGTATGACGATAGACAGAATGACTGCAGCAGGTCATGATTAAAGACAGTACAATATGACGATAGACAGAATGACTGCAGCAGGTCATGATTAAAGACAGTACAGTATGACGATAGACAGAATGACTGCAGCAGGTCATGATTAAGGACAGTACAGTATGACGATAGACAGAATGACTGCAGCAGGTCATGATTAAAGACAGTACAGTATGACGATAGACAGAATGACTGCAGCAGGTCATGATTAAAGACAGTACAGTATGACGATAGACAGAATGACTGCAGCAGGTCATGATTAAGGACAGTACAGTATGACGATAGACAGAATGACTGCAGCAGGTCATGATTAAAGACAGTACAGTATGACGATAGACAGAATGACTGCAGCAGGTCATGATTAAAGACAGTACAGTATGACGATAGACAGAATGACTGCAGCAGGTCATGATTAAGGACAGTACAGTATGACGATAGACAGAATGACTGCAGCAGGTCATGATTAGAGACAGTACAGTATGACGATAGACAGAATGACTGCAGCAGGTCATGATTATAGACAGTACAGTATGACGATAGACAGAATGACTGCAGCAGGTAATGATTTAGGACAGTACAGTATGACGATAGACAGAATGACTGCAGCAGGTCATGATTAGAGACAGTACAGTATGACGATAGACAGAATGACTGCAGCAGGTCATGATTAAAGACAGTACAGTATGACAATAGACAGAATGACTGCAGCAGGTCATGATTTAAGACAGTACAGTATGACGATAGACAGAATGACTGCAGCAGGTCATGATTAGAGACAGTACAGTATGACGATAGACAGAATGACTGCAGCAGGTCATGATTAAAGACAGTACAGTATGACAATAGACAGAATGACTGCAGCAGGTCATGATTAAAGACAGTACAGTATGACGATAGACAGAATGACTGCAGCAGGTCATGATTAAAGACAGTACAGTATGACGATAGACAGAATGACTGCAGCAGGTCATGATTAAAGACAGTACAGTATGACGATAGACAGAATGACTGCAGCAGGTAATTATTAAAGACAGTACAGTATGACGATAGACAGAATGACTGCTTCTCCAATAGAAATCCCTGATCACACTTGCAGGTGATGTCATGGCGACGTTGGCTAGCTAAGCTCATGCGTAGAAACACGTCATCGGGTCTAACGGTTGCCTCGCGCTGACCTGTGCACGTGCACGCCATTAAAACAAAGGCACTCCGACGAAAATTAAACGTGTCCCGATGTTGGACTAATAACATGTTCAGCTACTGAAGACATCGGCTCTAATCTAGTGGACTAATAACATGTTCAGCTACTGAAGACATCGGCTCTAATCTAGTGGAGTAATAACATGTTCAGCTACTGAAGACATCGGCTCTAATCCAAGATTGTGCCTTTTCGATTTTGAGAAAATTAACAACCAAGGAAGAATTTTTCACTTCTCTCTGACTTCTCAGATAGAAGGACTGTCTTAACTTGCATAAAACGTTTGAATGGAAACCTAGTTAGACACCAAAAAGTTATTTTGGGTAACTTTACAAAATGTGGACAAAACAAAATACCTTAGACAACGTGGGATCATTCTGTAAAATAAATGATGGCAGAAATGGAGGTGGAAAGGACTTTATGCACATATATTGATATAATAATCACCATATGGAAATAAACCTGGAGACATGTGATGCACTATATATCCTAAAGTATGTGGACATCCCTTCAAATGAGTGGATTCGGCTATTTCAGCCACATCCGTTGATGATATGTGTATAAAATCGAGCAGAGTGCCATGCAATCTCCATAGACAAACACATTGGTAGTAGAATGGCCTTACTGAAGAGCTCAGTGGGTTTCAACATGGCACCTGTCCATAGTATGCCACCTTTCCAACCAGTCAGTTCATTATCAAATGTCTGCCCTGCTAGAGCTGCCCCGGTCAACTGGAGGTGCTCTGTACATACTAGATATTCATTGTCAAACCGCCATTTTGGATTCTTCCAATAACTGTATAGTGGTTTTTTATACATTTGATCTTTTTGGGGGCTCCCGAGTGGCCTAAGGCACTACATCTCAGTGCAAGAGGCGTCACTACAAACCCTGGTTCAATTCCAGGCTGTATCACAACCGGTCGTGATTGGGAGTCCCATAAGGGTGGTGCACAATTGGCCCAGCATCGTCCGGGTTTGGCCGGGGTAGGCCGTCATTGTAAATAAGAATTTGTTCTTAACTGACTTGCCTAGTTCACTATGGATCTACAAACAGGTTAGCTTCTTTAAAGCATTTGAAGTGTGTTCTGTGTTACTTCTTTGTCTATCCAATACCAACTGAATGGTGAATGAATGTATTTACAGTGAATCAATCAATCCAGTGGGATTATTGTGTGTTCTGTGTAATTCCTTCCTCTTTTCCAATACCAACTGAATGGTGAATGTCTGGTGTCATTTTGTCTTCTTGTTGTATGTGAGAATAGAAGTTGTTTCTTAGGGGAAGGGAACTGTTTATTTTTTATTCTGTATATTGGAACAAAATTCAACTTCAGTTGAAGAACTGGGATGAGCTACAAACCTCATTGTGGGGTAGGACACATGTTATAAAGATGGTTACAGCTCCTAAACTGAATAACGGCCACATGTTATAAAGATGGTTAAAGCTCCTTAACTGAATGACGGACACATGTTATAAAGATGGTTACAGCTCCTAAACTGAATAACGGCCACATGTTATAAAGATGGTTAAAGCTCCTAAACTGAATGATGACCACATGTTATAAAGATGGTTACAGCTCCTAAACTGAATGACGGACACATGTTATAAAGATGGTTACAGCTCCTAAACTGAATGACGGACACATGTTATAAAGATGGTTACAGCTCCTAAACTGAATGAAGGACACATGTTATAAAGATGGTTACAGCTCCTAAACTGAAAGACGTCAGCAGCATGTTTCCAATGTCCATACCTGCCTACACCTTTAACACCAGAGACAAAATTATTAATCTGGACTATTAAAAGGACCAGGATGAACCAAGCTAGTTTACAGACAAAGACTTAGAAGGGAGGATTAAAGCTCCCTAACATGTAATTATATCAAGAAGACTTTATAACTGCCCTGATAGGCTCTTTATTGACAACTCTAATAGGCCAACTTGGGTCGACATGGAAGAAGAACTTAATGCCCCATTTGGACCATCATATTATCTGAACACTTAAATGTGGGACTGCAGAATCCCATCATGTCCCAAACTAAGAAATATGGAGTCAGATAAATAAGAGACAGACATCTTCACCTTTCCTGACAAGCTCTGCTTCGTTATAGAACAACCATGAATACACATTAGGAGGAAAGGTGGTTGTCTGGAAAGAGTAGGAGAGGTTTTGTTTTAGCCTCAACACTGATACATTTCACTTCTGCTTTTAGTGTCAACTTGAATTAGAGTGTGGCTGTGGAAGACTGGTCCCTTGATGATGTCTGCAAGTGGCTGAGTACCAATGATCTCCATGATTCCATCCCATCATTCCAAGGTTCACAATCTGTCTGCAGAATGCCAACTCTATTCAACTGTCCACTTTGCAACAAGCCTCCTTTCTCTGTGTCCAGACTACTCACACATATTGTCCTCTATCAGCAGCATGAACCACATGTTGTAATGACCTGTGGAGTTAATGGGTGTGGGGAAAACAAATAGATGTTTCAGCATCTATCGGTCACACATCTACCAAAACCACAGAGAGATTTTAAGAGCCAACTTAGATGAGAATTGCCCTCATGATGAATTTGAGACTGGGACTGATCCCATTGAAGATGACATGAGTGATGTAGAGAGTCTGCCAGAGGCTGAATATGTTCAAGCCACAGAGATCAACACTGAGCAGCTAATTGAAGATCTCTAAAACAATATCTGTCTTTTTATTTAGTAAATCAGGAAAGAACACTGCATCCCAGCTACGGTACAGAATAACATTGTTGAGGACCTCAGAACCATTTTGGATGCATTTATGACCCACTACAGTGATCCCCTCAGGTTTCATCTGACAAATAAATATGGTTGAACATGACGATCTCAGGGACTTGCTTAACAACTCTGCAGTATTTGAGGAATGCATTAGATGCATAAGCTCTGAGTGATGCTGGAGCATTACTGTGTGAAAGAATTGGACAACTGAAGTACCACTGAGCAACAAAGAAGGTTATAAAACAAGGTCATTTCAATACAGCTACATTTCCCCCAGGCTATATGAATATAAAGACATGAGACAAAACAACCATAATGAATCAGATTACATGGAGAGGGGGGACCTGATCCTAGACCATAATAAATCAGATTACATGGAGAGGAGGGGACCTGATCCTATATCATAATGAGTCAGATTACATGGAGAGGGGGGACCTGATCCTAGATCATAATGAATAAGATTACATGGAGAGGGGGGACCTGATCCTAGATCATAATGAATCAGATTACATGGAGAGGGGGGACCTGATCCTAGATCATAATGAATCAGATTACATGGAGAGGGGGGACCTGATCCTATATCATAATGAATCAGATTACATGGAGAGGGGGGACCTGATCCTAGATCATAATGAATCAGATTACATGGAGAGGGGGGACCTGATCCTAGATCATAATGAATCAGATTACATGGAGAGGGGGGACCCAATCCTAGATCATAATGAATCAGATTAAATGGAGAGGAGGGACCTGATCCTAGATCATAATGAATCAGATTACATGGAGAGGGGGACCTGATCCTAGATCAGCACTCCTCCTCTGGGACACTGCCTGTATAAAACAGAACACATTGTTGTAAAGTCTAGGTTCAGCAGGTGTTTACTGCCATCTAGTGGATGATACCAATAAAACACTTTATTTTCAGGGTGGGGAGACGGCTGATTGAAACCGAAAGTAAAGTTGTTCTTTTGTTCAGGATCCATTTTGAGACGACAGAGCAGAAGACACTATATGGAGATTATTGAAAAATAAAGTAAGTATTTCTGAACAATAATCTATTCTAATGGACAGAGTAAGAGAATGAATACTAGGAATGATATATTACTAGTTAGTAGAACTGCTACTTGAGCTGAGTTGCTGACAGACAGCAGTTTTCAAAGTGGAAACTAATCAGTAGGTCTACATGTTATCAGTAAAACGTCTGGTAAAGATGGTGGAGGAGCTTTTACATTATATGGTTTTATGTTTATCTCAGGGTTTATCAATCCTTTTGTTCTTACCAGCACTTACACACCTGATTCAACTAATCATTAAATATTTCAAGACAGTTTAATATTTGAGGCATACAAATGAACATTCTCAAATTAAAACCTTTTGGGTTTGTAGGCCTGTTAACAATTATTATAGTCCTACAGTAATTCACATTCTGGAGGAAAAAACACAGCTAAACTTGGTTACGAGTAAATGATATGTTTATCTAAAATAATGTAAGAGAGACGTCTTGAAGAAACGCTTCTGGGTTTAGAACTCTGTGTCTCAGTGCCTTGCGACAGTGGGAAGTTCGTTTTGCATGGCCCGGTGCTACAGGTGAGTGGAGTTTTATTTTAAGGAACAATAGAATGGTCTAAAATGCGTAAACTCTGCGCACCCGGGGAGCCGGGCAATGCAAAACGAATTCACCCAGTGGCCGTTGCTTTATTTCCTTATATGAAACTGAAAGTAACTTTGTAGCCCACGCAGTTACAAAATGTCTGTTGAAACTGTGGCTCATATGTCTCTAGAACGTTAGAACAGTGGTGGAAAAAGTACTCAATTCTCATACTGGAGTAAAAGTAAAGATACCTTAATAGAAAATGACTCAATTAAAAGTGAAAGTCACCCAGTAAAATACTTCTTCAGTAAAAGTCAAAGTATTTGGTTTCAAATATAATTAAGTATCAAAAGTAAATGTAATTGCTAAAATATACTTAAGCATCAAAAGTAAAAGTAAAGTAGTGATAATTTAAAATTCCTTTTATTAAGCAAACCAGACGGCACAATTTTCTTGTTATTTTAATTTACGGATAACCAGGGTCACACTCCAACACTCAGACGTCATTTAAAAATGAAGCATTTGTGTTTAGTGAGTCTGTCAGATCAGAGGCAGGGGATGACCAGGGATGTTCTCTGTTTAGTGAGTCCTCCAGATCAGAGGCAGTAGGGATGACCAGGGACGTTCTCTGTTTAGTGAGTCCTCCAGATCAGAGGCAGTAGTAATGACCAGGGATGTTCTCTGTTTAGTGAGTCCTCCAGATCAGAGGCAGTAGGGATGACCAGGGATGTTCTCTGTTTAGTGAGTCCTCCAGATCAGAGGCAGAAGGGATGACCAGGGATGTTCTCTGTTTAGTGAGTCCTCCAGATCAGAGGCAGTAGTAATGACCAGGGATGTTCTCTGTTTAGTGAGTCCTCCAGATCAGAGGCAGTAGGGATGACCAGGGATGTTCTCTGTTTAGTGAGTCCTCCAGATCAGAGGCAGTAGGGATGACCAGGGATGTTCTCTGTTTAGTGAGTCCTCCAGATCAGAGGCAGTAGGGATGACCAGGGATGTGCTCTGTTTAGTGAGTCCTCCAGATCAGAGGCAGTAGGGATGTTCTCTTGATAAGTGTTCAAATTGGACCGTTTTCTGTCCTGCTAAGCATTCAACATGTAACGAGTACTTTTGGGTGTCAGGGAAAATGTAAGGAATAAAAAGTACATCATTTTCTTCATGAATGTAGTGAAGTAAAAGAGAAAGTTGTTAAAAATATATTTCTCAAAGAGATAATAAATGAATGAGAACAATTGACATTCAAGAATTAGTCACTGTGTTAACCACAACCAACATGCTGGATCTCTGTTTAGTTGTTACTGTGTTAACCACAACCAACATGCTGGATCTCTGTTTAGTTGTCACTGTGTTAACCACAACCAACATGCTGGATCTCTGTTTAGTTGTCACTGTGTTAACCACAACCAACATGCTGGATCTCTGTTTAGTTGTCACTGTGTTAACCACAACCAACATGCTGGATCTCTGTTTAGTTGTTACTGTGTTAACCACAACCAACATGCTGGATCTCTGTTTAGTTGTCACTGTGTTAACCACAACCAACATGCTGGATCTCTGTTTAGTTGTCACTGTGTTAACCACAACCAACATGCTGGATCTCTGTTTAGTTGTCACTGTGTTAACCACAACCAACATGTTGGATCTCTGTTTAGTTGTCACTGTGTTAACCACAACCAACATGCTGGATCTCTGTTTAGTTGTCACTGTGTTAACCACAACCAACATGTTGGATCTCTGTTTAGTTGTCACTGTGTTAACCACAACCAACACGCTGGATCTCTGTTTAGTTGTCACTGTGTTAACCACAACCAACATGCTGGATCTCTGTTTAGTTGTCTCTGTGTTAACCACAACCAACATGCTGGATCTCTGTTTACAGGGGTCAGTGCTCTAAAATGAGTCTCTCTGGGGAGAGAGAGGAGGGGGGCCCTGCCTCCAAAATGCATCTCTCTGGGGGACATGACACCAAAGCTAAGAGGTGAGATAACAATTTTATGATAACAATATTGAGCCGGTCGGTCACATTTGAGAGTGAGGGAGATATATAACATTTTGCATAAAAAAACATGATTTTTGTCTCTCTGAAATGAAACCATCAAGTGATAGATTTTAAACAAATCCTTGTCTGTGAGAGATGTAATAATTAATACATAATTTCTTTAAACAATAAAAGCTCATTTCTGTAAAGTGATATGTAGCGTTTTGGAACTCTTCTTATGTTTCCCATCTGAGATCAGAGTAGATGAGAGATGTAATGTTTGTCTCTGTTGTGTTGAAGCCCAATCAAGCAGGAGAGACCAGCCTCCCCTGTCCCCAGCTGTGTGTCCATGAAGAGTGACCGGTCTATGGGTACACCTATAGTGTTTAGAGAGGGAGACTTTTCTACTGAACAAAGGTAAGAAGAACTCATGGGTCATGGTCAGTGAGTTAAACAACACTGTCTCTAGTCATTTCTCCTCTCCCATTTTCACATTTCTTATTGTTGTTTTCATAATCCATAGGCTAATCCTTTAGTCCATTTTCATAGTCCTAAAACAGTGTGTGTGTGTGTGTGTGTGTGTGTGTGTGTGTGTGTGTGTGTGTGTGTGTGTGTGTGTGTGTGTGTGTGTGTGTGTGTGTGTGTGTGTGTGTGTGTGTGTGTGTGTGTGTGTGTGTACTGTAATCTCATGTTTTGTCCACAGAAACCAACAGGAGAGATCAGAGTCAGAGATTCTCAGTGGTCAGTCTTCCCAGAGTCATCAAACAGACCTGGACTCCATATTCAGTGTATGTGATCCTGTTATGTACATTTGTTTTTGTTTTCCTCAAGTAAAGTTGATCTGTCAATTATTCATGAATGTGTTAATGAGAAAGCATTTCTTCTCTTGCTTAACTTATTTACTTGATTTATTTTAGTTGCTTGAAGAGAAAATTATGACATTTGTGAAGAACGAGCTGAAAATGTTCAAGAGGATTCTTAGTCCTGAACTCCCAGAAGGCTTTGAGAGTCCGAAGCAGGATAAGGAAGTGGTGGATGCTGAAGATGAGAAGCAGGAGAGCAGTGCCAGAGAGGGGGCTCTCAAGATCACACTGCACGTCCTGAGGAAAATGAACCAGAAGGAGCTTGCTGACACACTGGAGAAATGTAAGATCTGTCTGCCTCATGTTGAATGATGTTTTATAACGTTTAAAAGCTGTAGCTAAAGTACAGCTAAAGTAGCTGTGTAACTCAATGATATTGTAGCAACCTTAACACAACACCTAGTGACCTCATCAAGTAGCAGAAGGGATGTGTTGTGGTGATTCATTTAGAGAGACAGAGAGAGACAACATTAATAATACCATCAATAATACCAATAATAATATAATCAGTCACACCAGTCTGTAATGCATTATGAAAACATTTAACATTTATACAGTCAGTTAAGAGAATAAATGATTATAATTTAAACTTTATAACAGTCCTACAATACTGTAGGCATTAAAACAGACGTAATATTAATATCCTCTGTGTTATTTCTAGATTCAGATGATCCTGCTGTGATTTGCCAACGTGAACTCAAATCTAATCTAAAGAAGAAGTTTCAATGTGTATTTGAGGGGATCGCTAAACAAGGAAACCCAACACTTCTCAATAAGATCTACACAGAGCTCTACATCACAGAGGGAGGAACAGGAGAGGTCAATAATGAACATGAGCTGAGACAGATTGAGACAACAACCAGGAAACAAGCAAGACCAGAGACTGCAGTCAAATGTAACGACATCTTCAAACCCTTAACTGGACAAGACAAACGTATCAGAACTGTGCTGACAAAGGGAGTCGCTGGCATTGGAAAAACAGTCTCTGTGCAGAAGTTTATTCTGGACTGGGCTGAAGGAAAAGCAAATCAGGATGTTCAATTTGTGTTTTCATTCCCTTTTCGGGAGCTGAATTTGATGAAAGAGGACAAACACACTTTGATTGAACTTCTCTATCACTTCTCAATGGAAATCAAACAATCAAGAATCTCCAACTACGACAAGTACAAAGTTGTGTTCATCTTTGATGGTCTGGATGAGTGCCGACTGCCCCTAGACTTCCAGAAGAACAAGATCTGTTGTGACGTCACAGAGTCAACCTCAGTGGATGTTCTGCTGACAAATCTCATCGAGGGAAATCTGCTTCCCTCTGCTCTCCTCTGGATAACTACCCGACCTGCAGCAGCCAATAAGATCCCTTCAGGGTGTGTTGACCAGGTGACAGAGGTACGAGGGTTCAATGACCCACAGAAGGAGGAGTACTTCAGAAAGAGATTCAGTGATGAGGACCTGGCCAGCAGAATCATCTCACACATAAAGACATCAAGGAGCCTCCACATCATGTGCCACATTCCAGTCTTCTGTTGGATTTCTGCAACAGTCCTCGAACACATGCTGAAACATAAGACAGAAATGATGCCCAAGACTCTGACTGAGATGTACACACACCTTGTGGTGTTTCATACCAAACAGAAGAATGAAAAGTATCTTGGGAAAGAAGAGACAGGTCCACACTGGAATAACGAGAGCATTCTGTCACTGGGAAAACTGGCTTTTCAACAGCTAGTGAAGGGCAATCTGATTTTCTATGAAGAAGACCTGAAAGAGGCCGGCATTGATGTCAATGAAGCCTCAGTGTACTCAGGATTGTGCACACAGATCTTTAAAGAGGAATGTGTTCTGTACCAAGACAAGGTGTACTGCTTTGTTCATCTGAGCATTCAGGAGTTTCTGGCTGCTGTGTATGTGTTCCTCTCATTCATCAACAACAATGAGAATCTCATGGACAAACAGCAAATAAAGTACAGTATATTTTCTTTGCTGTACAGAGATAAGTCTGAAGTTACTGTCTACAAGAGTGCTGTGGACAAAGCCTTACAAAGTGAGATTGGAAACCTGGACCTGTTCCTCCGCTTCCTTCTGGGACTCTCACTGGAGTCCAATCAGAAGCACTTACGAGGTCTACTGACAAAGACAAGAAGCAGCTCACAGAGCAATGAAGAAACAGTCAAGTACATCAAGGAGAAGATCAGGGAGAATCTCTCTCCAGAGAGGAGCATCAATCTGTTCCACTGTCTGAATGAACTGAATGACCATTCTCTAGTGGAGGAGATCCAAAGCTACCTGAGCTCAGGAAGTCTCTCAGAACCCAACCTGTCACCTGCACAGTGGTCAGCTCTGGTCTTTGTGTTGCTGACTTCAGAAAAGGAGCTGGATGTGTTTGACCTGAAGAAATTCTCCAGATCAGAGGAAACTCTTCTGAGGCTGCTGCCAGTGGTCAAAGCCTCCAGAGCTGCTCTGTGAGTAAATAAAATAACATATAAGAAGTATTCATCAGGAAGAAATATTATGTTTAGAGAAAAATATGTATTATAATATGTATATTGAAAAACATATTGAATAAATGCATTGATGGAAGATGAATCTATATGTTGTTTGGGAATATGAACCACATGCATCTACCGTTGTCCTTCTACACTACTGGTGTTAAATTAACAGTGTGTTTGTGAAGTCATGATGATCTCGTTGCAGGCTGTCAGGCTGTGGAGTCACAAAGAAAGGCTGTGCTTCTCTGGTCTCAGCTCTGAAGTCAAACCCCTCACACCTGAGAGAGCTGGACCTGAGTAACAATGACCTGAAGGATTCAGGAGTGAAGCTGCTCTCTGCTGGACTGGGGAATCCCAACTGTAAACTGGAGACACTGAGGTCAGTATTCCTGTAGTTGGTCAACAAGTGATAACTGTTCACCAGATCCACATGTGTTTACCAGAAACACATAGTCCACACCATATGTGTTTGGACAGTGAAGCTTATAGTTTTAAATGTGGTGCTATGCTCCAGCATTTTGGATTTGAGATAGAATGTTTCATATTAGGTGACAGTACAGAATGTCACCTTTTATTTGAGGGTATTTTCATACATAGCTGTGTTACTGTTAAGAAAGGAAAGCACTTTATGTATTTAGTTCTCCCATTTGAAAAAGTTGTACATATTCGGACAAATTCACTTATATTGTATTAAAGTTGTCATAAGTTTAGTATTTGGTCCCATGTTCCATGCCTGCAGTGATTACATCAAGCTTGTGATTCTACTAACTTGTTGAATTCATTTGCAGTTTGTCTTGGTTGTGTTTTGGATGATGTTTTTCCTAATAGAAACTGAATGGTAAATAATGTCCTGTCATTTTGGAGTCACTTCACTTGTATTGTCAGTAAGAATAGAAGATGTTTCAGAACACTTCTACATTCATGTGGATGCTACCATGATTATGAATAATCATGAATGAATCATTAATGATGTTTATTGTAAAGGACCACAGGTCCAGGGCTCAGCAGGTGTTTATTGTAAAGGACCACAGGTCCAGGGGCAGGCAGAAGATCAAAAAGGGTCCAAAAAGGCAACAGGCAGGGAAAAGGCCGTGGTCCGGGAGATCAGGCAATAGGTTGATAACAGGAAATCCTATAGGCTAAGGTACAGGCAGGGAATAGGTTGATAACAGGAAATCCAATGGGCTAAGGTACAGGCAGGGTATAGGTTGATAACAGGAAACCCTATAGGCTAAGGTACAGGCAGGGAATAGGTTGATAACAGGAAATCCAATGGGCTAAGGTACAGGCAGGGAATAGGTTGATAACAGGAAATCCAATGGGCTAAGGTACAGGCAGGGAATAGGTTGATAACAGGAAATCCAATGGGCTAAGTTACAGGCAGGGAATAGGTTGATAACAGGAAATCCAATGGGCTAAGGTACAGGCAGGGAATAGGTTGACAACAGGAAATCCAATGGGCTAAGGTACAGGCAGGGAATAGGTTGATAACAGGAAATCCAATGGGCTAAGGTACAGGCAGGGAATAGGTTGATAACAGGAAATCCTATAGGCTAAGGTACAGGCAGGGAATAGGTTGATAACAGGAAATCCTATAGGCTAAGGTACAGGCAGGGAATAGGTTGATAACAGGAAATCCAATGGGCTAAGGTACAGGCAGGGAATAGGTTGATAACAGGAAATCCAATGGGCTAAGGTACAGGCAGGGAATAGGTTGATAACAGGAAATCCAATGGGCTAAGGTACAGGCAGGGAATAGGTTGATAACAGGAAATCCAATGGGCTAAGGTACAGGCAGGGAATAGGTTGATAACAGGAAATCCAATGGGCTAAGGTACAGGCAGGGAATAGGTTGATAACAGGAAATCCAATGGGCTAAGGTACAGGCAGGGAATAGGTTGACAACAGGAAATCCAATGGGCTAAGGTACAGGCAGGGAACAGGTTGATAACAGGAAATCCAATGGGCTAAGGTACAGGCAGGGAATAGGTTGATAACAGGAAATCCTATAGGCTAAGGTACAGGCAGGGAATAGGTTGATAACAGGAAATCCTATAGGCTAAGGTACAGGCAGGGAATAGGTTGATAACAGGAAATCCAATGGGCTAAGGTACAGGCAGGGAATAGGTTGATAACAGGAAATCCAATGGGCTAAGGTACAGGCAGGGAATAGGTTGATAACAGGAAATCCAATGGGCTAAGGTACAGGCAGGGAATAGGCAAAAGGTGTCGTTAGGGAGGCAGGCAAAAACATCATACACGGGAGGAGTAAATTAAAGGAAACTCAGCGCTCCGCATAGCCTTGTGTCACAAATCAAACATTACATCACAATGATGGGGGTGCAAAGAACTGAACTAAATGGTTATAATGACATACAGGTGTGTGAACAGGTGATCAGAATTCAGGTGATTCAGATCTACGTCTTTGAGAGTTGCAAGCAGACGTTACACCATCCACTATTTTAATATTGGGCAAAACACAACCCATAACACAACCCAAAACACAACCCATAACACAACCCAAAACACAACCCATAACACAACCCAAAACACAACCCAAAACACAACCAAAACAAACTGCAAATGCAACCAATGAGTTTACAACCAAACACTAAACTTTTGACTACTTTAATACACTATAAATGAACTGGTCAGAATACTTATGACTTCTTCAAATAGGAGGACTAGATACATAAAGTGCTTTCATTTTTCTAAATGGTGAAACAGATATGTATTAAAATACCCTCAAATAAAAGGTGACATTATATACTGTCACCTCATATGAAACATTTGATCTGAAATTCAAAATGTTGGAGTTTAGAGCCACATTTAAAATGTCAGCTTCACTTTCAAAATAGATATGGTGTGGACTGTATACTCAATACAATCTAAATCTGATACCTCACTGTCTGTCTTTTGACTGATACTGCTTTTAAACTGGTCTGGTCAGTCTACTCAAATATTCATACTGTACATATTTCTCTCTACAAGTAATATGATAATTTAAAATAAAGATACATTAATTTATAAATAGATATGGCAGGTTTCAGGACACTGATGTATCTGAATATGATGAAAAAATATACTGCCACTATTTTCATCACAAAGAATATCAGTGTGGTTTTAATATGATTTGAATCTTTGCAGGATGTCATGTTGTCTAGTCACAGAGGAAGGCTGTGCTTCTCTGGTCTCAGCTCTGAGGTCAAACCCCTCACACCTGAGAGAGCTGGACCTGAGTAACAATGACCTGAAGGATTCAGGAGTGAAGTTGCTCTCTGCTGGACTGGAGGATCCCCACTGCAGACTGGAGACTCTGAGGTCAGTATTCCTGTAATTGGTCAACAAGTTTTTGTATTTGTATTAATTGGATCCCCATTAGCTGCTGCCAAAGCTAAAATATTTGTACTATACATTTTTCTCTCTACAAACAATAATTTGATAATTTGTCATTTCTAAAAATGATACATTCATTTCTGAATAGATATGGCAGGTTTCAGGACACTGATGTATCTGAATATGTTGAAGAAATATACTGCCACTATTTTCACCACCAAAGAATAGCAGTGTGGTTTTAATATGATTTGACTCTTTGCAGGCTGTCAGGCTGTCTAGTCACAGAGGAAGGCTGTGCTTCTCTGGTCTCAGCTCTGAGGTCAAACCCCTCACACCTGAGAGAGCTGGACCTGAGCTACAATCACCCAGGAGACTCAGGAGTCAGACTGCTCTCTGCTGGACTGGAGGATCCACACTGCAGACTGGAGAAACTCAAGTATGTAGAGGGTTTATGTCAATGTTCATATCAGACATGATTGACTTTTCAGGCTAGGTAATACAAACATTCTGACCACCACTTGGACAAAGTTATATGCGTGTGTGTGTGTGTGTGTGTGTGTGTGTGTGTGTGTGTGTGTGTGTGTGTGTGTGTGTGTGTGTGTGTGTGTGTGTGTGTGTGTGTGTGTGTGTGTGTGTGTGTGTGTGTGTGTGTGTGTGAGAGAGAGTTCAGGTGTATCCCTCAATGACTGTCTGTTTTTCTGCTTATCGCTACAGTGTGGAAAATAGTGGAGAGAACAGAATGAAACCTGGACTTAGAAAATGTGAGTGTTGACTGCTGTGAAGAATATGACTAAGAATAAGTCTTAATTCAAGTTAAGTCAAAGACCACCATCATTACTAACTTGGTCATATTAAAGATCAGCTGTAGTTCTACAGAAGCAGAAATCAGGGACACCAACGTTTACAAAGAGTTGATATGACAGTGTGTGTGTGTGTGTGTGTGTGTGTGTGTGTGTGTGTGTGTGTGTGTGTGTGTGTGTGTGTGTGTGTGTGTGTGTGTGTGTGTGTGTGTGTGTAATTAATGTGAATAAGTGTGTATTATATTACCATACAGTATAACATATGATCATTCAACAAGTCTCAAGTTACCTTAACTTCTCCTTTTGATACCTAGAAACATCTACATTAAATGAATTAGTGAAAAGTGAGTTAACATTCTAATGTGAATGATGATGATTTCTAATATTGTGTCTGGTTTCATCCATCAGATGTCTGTGATCTCACACTGGACCTAAACACAGTAAACAGACACCTCTCTCTGTCTGAGGAGAACAGAAAGGTGACATGGAGGAGAGAGGAGCAGCCGTATCCTGATCACCCAGAGAGATTTGAGGACCGCGGACAGGTGCTGTGTAGAGAGGGTCTGACTGGGCGTTGTTACTGGGAGGTAGAGTGGAGTGGGAGAATGGGGGCTGATATAGGAGTGACATATAAAGGAATCAGCAGGAGAGGATGGGGTGATGACTGTTGTCTTGGATGTAATGACAAGTCCTGGAGTCTGATCTGCTCTGACAACAGATACTCTGCCAGGCACAATAATAATCTCACTACCATAGACGTCCCCTCCTCCAGCCCCCACAGAGTAGGAGTGTATCTGGACTGGCCAGCCGGCACTCTGTCCTTCTATAGAGCCTCCTCTGACACACTGACCCACCTGATCACATTCACCTCCACATTCACTGAGCCCCTCTATCCAGGATTTAGGGTTTATGATGTTGGCTCTTCAGTGTCCCTGAAATAACACACACACAAACACACACAAACACACACACACACACACACACACACACACACACACACACACACACACACACACTGGACACACACACACACACACACACACACACTGGACACAAACTGGACACACACACACACACACACACACACTGGACACACACAAACACACACACACACACACACACACTGGACACAAACTGGACTCACACTGGACACAAACTGGACACACACACTGAACACACACACACTCAACACACAGACACACACTCAACACAGACACACACTGAACACACACACACACACACACACACACACACACACACACACACACTGGACACACACACACACTCAACACAGACACACACTGAACACACACACACACACACACACACACACACACACACACACACACACACACACACACACACACACACACACACACACACACACACACTGGACACACACACACACACACACACACACACTGAACAAACACACACTCTGGACATACACACACACACACACTGGACACACACACACACACACACACTGGACACACACACACACACACACACTGGACACACACACACACACACGCACACTGAAACACACACACACACTGGACACAGACACACGCTGGCCACACACAGACACACACCGACACACACACACTGACACACACACACTGGACACACACACGCTTGACACACACACACTTGACACACTGGATACACACACACCAACACACTGGATACACACACACACACACACACACACACACACACACACACTGGATACACACACACAAACACACACACTGACACACATAAACACTGACACACACACACACAATGGACAAACACACACTGGACAGTCACACATGTCAGGCTTGTAATATTTTCTGATCTTTTACCACTTTGCATTTTTTATGATATATTTTACTGTTTGTGTTTGTACCACAGGAGGTTGGTGGGACCTTATTTAGGGAGGACAGGTTTGTAATGGCTGGAGTGGAATAAGTGGAATGGTATCAAACACGTGGTTTCCATGTGTTCCATTTCATTCACTCTGTTCCAGACATTATTATGAGCCGTCCTCCCCTCAGCAGCCTCCTCTGGTATGTACTGTCCTGTATGTGAGAGAGCTCCAACAAGGAATTACAATGTATGTATTACTTTTAATACCTGCAAATGGCAAATAAACTACTGGAACTCCTTATGAATGTCTGCAGCCGACAAGAGGTGAAAATATTACCGGAATATTCTGCAAAATGTTGATGAAGACGTCACTCAATCCACCCAAAACAACATGCAGTCTTTCCACAAGACTCCCATGAAGTTATAGTGTGACGTTATGAGTCGACGTTAAAGTAACATTCTCACAACATACTGCACTTGTTTTATCCTGTTTTAGATGTATCCTCTGTTTAAACATTTAAACTCTTACAATAACACTGTTAAAATACCAATGTGATCATTTCTTGTCTTTTATGTTGGAAAAACAAATTGTACAATTATATGTGGACATACGCTCCATAGTTGTACAAGTATACATGGTTATATTGTACTTTTCATAATAAAACATACTTGAAACAAGAAAAAGCATGTTAATAGTGGAAAACAATTTTGTTATTGATTTTTACATTGCTTCTCCCTGTCTCATGTTGACGTTTGTCATGAATCTTGACCTGGAGGCAGAACTGTGCGATTTCCTCTAGATATGTCAGCTGCAATGTCAGAATTGGCTGTGGAAAATGTTGTTTTATGGTCTTAATTTAAGGGAGGGATTAGCAGTGTGGTTAGGGTTGAGGTTAGGATTAAAATCGGATTGTATTACTTTGTGCCTGTGCCAGCTAGTAACCACTTTGCTGAACTGCCTCCAGGGCAAGATTCATGACAATAAATGCCAACCTGCCTCCAGGGCAAGATTCATGACAATAAATGCCAACCTGCCTCCAGGGCAAGATTCATGACAATAAATGCCAACCTGCCTCCAGGGCAAGATTCATGACAATAAATGCCAACCTACCTCCAGGGCAAGTCTTACCTGTGGCTCCGTTTGTAGAGCATGGTGTGTGCAACGCCAGGGTTGTGGGTTCGATTCCCACGGGGGGCCAGAACACTTTTTTTTTTTTTTAAATGTATGAAATGTATACATTCACGACTGTAAGTCGCTCTGGATAAGAGCGTCTGCTAAATGACTAAAATGTAAATGTAAAATGTAATTCATGACAATAAATGCCAACCTGCCTCCCAGTCGTCCCCTCCTTATCTTTACAAGGCTGCAGAACATGAAAGCTAGTGATGTGGGGGTTCTCTCATAACCCTCAGTCCCCAGGTGGGTAGATGGCAGGTTGAATAAAGAGAAGCTAGTGATGTGGGGGTTCTCTCATAACCCTCAGTCCCCAGGTGGGTAGATGGCAGGTTGAATAAAGAGAAGCTAGTGATGAGGGGGTTCTCTCATAACCCTCAGTCCCCAGGTGGGTAGATGGCAGGTTGAATAAAGAGAAGCTAGTGATGTGGGGGTTCTCTCATAACCCTCGGTCCCCAGGTGGGTAGATGGCAGGTTGAATAAAGAGAAGCTATGATGTGGGGGTTCTCTCATAACCCTCAGTCCCCAGGTGGGTAGATGGCAGGTTGTATAAAGAGAAGCTAGTGATGTGGGGGTTCTCTCATAACCCTCAGTCCCCAGGTGGGTAGATGGCAGGTTGAATAAAGAGAAGCTAGTGATGAGGGGGTTCTCTCATAACCCTCAGTCCCCAGGTGGGTAGATGGCAGGTTGAATAAAGAGAAGCTAGTGATGTGGGGGTTCTCTCATAACCCTCAGTCCCCAGGTGGGTAGATGGCAGGTTGAATAAAGAGAAGCTAGTGATGTGGGGGGGTTCTCTCATAACCCTCAGTCCCCAGGTGGGTAGATGGCAGGTTGAATAAAGAGAAGCTAGTGATGTGGGGGTTCTCTCATAACCCTCAGTCCCCAGGTGGGTAGATGGCAGGTTGTATATAGAGAAGCTAGTGATGTGGGGGGGTTCTCTCATAACCCTCAGTCCCCAGGTGGGTAGATGGCAGGTTGAATAAAGAGAAGCTAGTGATGTGGGGGGGGTTCTCTCATAACCCTCAGTCCCCAGGTGGGTAGATGGCAGGTTGAATAAAGAGAAGCTAGTGATGTGGGGGTTCTCTCATAACCCTCAGTCCCCAGGTGGGTAGATGGCAGGTTGAATAAAGATAAGCTATGATGTGGGAGTTCTCTCATAACCCCCCTCTCCATGTAATCTGATTCATTATGATCTAGGATCAGGTCCCTCCTCTCCATGTAATCTGATTCATTATGATATAGGATCAGGTCCCCCCTCTCCATGTAATCTGATTCATTATGATCTAGGATCAGGTCCCTCCTCTCCATGTAATCTGATTCATTATGATCTAGGATCAGGTCCCCTCCTCTCCATGTAATCTGATTCATTATGATCTAGGATCAGGTCCCCCTCTCCATGTAATCTGATTCATTATGATCTAGGATCAGGTCCCTCCTCTCCATGTAATCTGATTCATTATGATCTAGGATCAGGTCCCCCTCTCCATGTAATCTGATTCATTATGATCTAGGATCAGGTCCCCCCTCTCCATGTAATCTGATTCATTATGATATAGGATCAGGTCCCCCCTCTCCGTGTAATCTGATTCATTATAATCTAGGATCAGGTTCCCCCTCTCCATGTAATCTGATTCATTATGATCTAGGATCAGGTCCCCCCTCTCCATGTAATCTGATTCATTATGATCTAGGATCAGGTCCTCCTTTCCATGTAATCTGATTCATTATGATCTAGGATCAGGTCCCCCCTCTCCATGTAATCTGATTCATTATGATCTAGGATCAGGTCCCCCCTCTCCATGTAATCTGATTCATTATGATCTAGGATCAGGTTCCCCCTCTCCATGTAATCTGATTCATTATGATCTAGGATCAGGTCCCCCACTCCATGTAATCTAATACATTATGATCTAAAATACTTAACTGATCCTAGATCAGCTGTCCTACTCTTTATGAATACTGTCACAGAATCAATTAGTATCATTCATTGAACTGCTTTGCCATGAACAGATCTGTGAGGTCTTAACTTAAAGGTTCTATATTGACCTTATGGTCATTTTAATGGGGTTGAACATCCATCCCATCAGATTGTGTAAAGGATTTTATGAGTTCAGAAAAACAGTGACTTGGAAGCATCTCTCTGACCTCACCCTGCTGAAACACACTCAAGTAAAGACCACATAGCTACAGTTATATGCTTTTCTGTTTTTATACACTTTTACAGACAATGTATGGACAGGTATCCATATGAATCAGTACAATATACAAACTAGTAAGCCACCTCCCAATAAGGGGTCAGCAATATCAAGCATGCAGCACTAAACAGACAGACATCTCAGGCAACAAAATCTCACACTCAATACCTGCAAATATTTACAAAAAGTATTGTAGCAGATTTTATTTTGACTTCATGAGAAAAGACCCACATTTTTGGGTGAAATTAACAGAAGCCTTTGCAACAACAATCTAAAATAAGTTTTGCTAGCGTTATGAATATACAGTGTCTTTATTAATATATATGTTTTAATTGTAGTTGTATGCCTATATGTACAGTTTTTTTTAACACTTGTTAACAACCACACACTTTTAATGGGGGTGGCAGGTAGCCTAGTTGTTAGAGTATTGGGCTAGTAACTGAAATGTTGCTGCATCGAATCTCCAAGCTGACAAGGTAAAATTCGGTTGTTCTGCCCCTGAACAAGGCAGGTTACCCACTGTTCCCCGGTAGGCCATCACAGGGGCGGAAATGCCGGGGGGGACGGGGGGGACACAACCCCCCCATCCTGGGAAAAATATGATTTGTCCCCCCCAATATATCACTGAAACATAACTATGTAATTTAAATAATATTAATAATATGCAATGAAAGCAATTGTGCTGATTATAGACACTTAATAGCTTGTTTTTAAGTTTCAAAAGATTGCGACCCCCCCCACCCTTTGCCTCACAATGGTTTGATCCACTGCCAGTTCCTTAGCTTGCGAGGTAACGTAGAGGTCGTATCTACTGTCTGAAAGGCACTCAATACACGTAACTGACGTGAGGTTAATCCAGTCAATCGCGCACACACACTAGCTGAATATGCAGAGCTAGCGCGCAAATATTAACTATTAAGCTAGCTAGTACCTATTCCATGTATGTGGCGTCGTCAAAGATGGAATCTTTGCTATCGTCAATTTATTCCAAGATCAGCATGCATGTAAGTTAGTGCTTCAAAGTCCCTGTGATAAGGTTAGCGATAAACTGAACAGAACTTCACTCTCTTCTACCATTGTTTTAAATATATTTAATGGTCTCGTTGCAAAAGCTAAATTGTCGCAAGGGAACTTTTATTAATATATTTTATTTCACCTTTATTTAACCTGGGTAGCAAAGATTATAGCAAACACCACTGAATTGGTGCTCGCTAGCTTTGCAAATTCAGCTATTGTTAGAAGCCAGCCAATATGAAACAAACGATTAAAATTACAAAAGGTTGCAGCATATGTTGTGTAAATGGTGAACTCATACAGCTGTCAACTCTTGTCACTGCAATCCGTTTCACATTTGCTAGCTACCTTTTAGATCGAAGCCCATATAGAATGATAGAAGATAAGATGATAGAAGCCCATCTCCTACTGTAAATAACCTACATACTGTGTGTGTGTAGCCAACCAGGTAGAAAAATGGCAGAAAAATGGCAGAAAAAAGACGGACATCAGAGTATTTTTCAGTACACCAAAACGCAAAGTAAGAACCCTCGTAGCCTAATATCTCAAAGACTAGTTGATAAAATGTTCATAAGAAAGAAATGAAATTCTAATGGAAATGTTTCACAATGATGTCATTAGGCAGAGCAGGCAACAGATGGCACACAGACAGCAGAGTTGGGGACAGATATGCAGGGACAGACTGGCAGAGACAGGGAGTCTCAGGTAAGTTTGTTGAGTCTTTGTTTGGCAACATTATGAAAGGTTCTCAATTTTTTTTACTTGTAAAATAGGAACATAATTGGAAAATGCCATGGATACCCCCACTCTCAACTTAAACTGGTGACTGAACTAAGATGTGTTAAAGGCAATGGTATTGCTGTTGTGATTAGTTGTGTAGTTTTGGGTACCGGTAGTTAGGAGTACGGCAAACACCTTATTTCTTTGGTTCCTCAATATACATTTACCATATTAAACGTAGGCTATGTGTTACAGCACTACTTTTGGTGTCCCCTCAGGAATTGCTCTTGAGAAAATGTAATGTAATTGTCCCCTCCAAAGTTGATATCAGATTTTCGCCCCTGGGCCATCATTGTAAATAAGAATTTGTTGCCTCTTGGGGCTAGGTGGGACGCTAGCGTGCCACCCGTGGTGCACTCCATCAACAGCAGGTGCATTTCAAGAGCGGCAAATTTGAATCCAAATAAATGTCAAAATTCAAATTTTTCAAAAATACAACTATGTTACACCATTTGAAAGATAAACATCTCCTTAATCTAACCACGTTTTACGATTTCAAAAAGGTTTTACGGCGAAAGCATAAATTTAGAGTATGTTAGGACAGTACATTTACAAGAGTTGTGTGTAATGTTTTGTCAAGTCAAAGACAGGGTCACCAAAACCATAAAACCAGCTAAAATGATGCACTAACCTTTTACAATCTCCATCAGATGACACTCCTAGGACATTATGTTAGACAATGCATGCATTTTTAGTTCTATCAAGTTCATATTTATATCCAAAAACAGCGTTTTACTATGGCATTGATGTTGAGGAAATCGTTTCCCTCCAATAACCGGCAGTCAAGTCAGCGTCACAAATTAAATAATTAAAATTAGAAAACATTGGTAAAATATTATATTGTCATTTAAAGAATTATAGATTTACATCTTTTGAACGCAATCAACTTGCCAGATTTAAAAATAACCTTACTGGGAAATCACACTTTGCAATAATCTGAGCACTGCGCCCAGAAAAATACGCGTTGCGATACAGACTAGACGTCATGTTGGGGAGATCTAAAATCGAAAATACTATGTAAATAATCCATTACCTTTGATTCTCTTCATCAGATGTCACTTCCAGGTATCACAGGTCCATAACGAATGTAGTTTTGTTCAAAAAAGCTCATCATTTATGTCCAAAAATCTCCGTCTCGTTTGCACATGATGTAAGCCAGCCGGACTTCTCGTCATGAACGAGGGGAAAAAATATATTTCCGTTCGTTCAAACATGTCAAACGTTGTATAGCATAAATCATTAGGGCCTTTTTTAACCAGAACATGAATAATATTCAAGGTGGACGAATGCATACTCTTTTATAACGTATTGGAACGAGGGTACCCAACATCAACTCGCGCGCCAGGTGTCTAATGGGACATCATCGTTCCATGGCTCTTGTTCGGTCAGATCTCCCTCCAGAAGACTCAAAACACTTTGTAAAGGCTGGTGACATCTAGTGGAAGCAATAGGAAGTGCCAAAATATTCCTCAGCCCCTGTGTTTTTCAATGGGATAGGTTTAAAGGTAATACAACACATCAGGTATCCACTTCCTGTCAGAAAATGTCTCAGGGTTTTGCCTGCCAAATTAGTTCTGTTATACTCACAGACACCATTCAAACAGTTTTAGAAACTTTAGAGTGTTTTCTATCCATATATAATAAGTATATGCATATTCTAGTTACTGGGTAGGATTAGTAACCAGATTAAATCGGGTACATTTTTTTTATCCAGACGTGCAAATGCTGCCCCCTAGACCCAACAGGTTAAAATCAATTTTTATGCTACATTTACAGAGTGATCCTCTATCTCAGTTTAATACATTTACAGAGTGATCTTCTATCACAGTTTAATACATTTACAAAGTGATCCTCTATCACAGTTTAATACATTTACAAAGTGATCCTCTATCACAGTTTAATACATTTACAGAGTGATCATCTATCGCAGTTTAATACATTTACAAAGTGATCCTCTATCACAGTTTAATACATTTACAGAGTGATCCTCTATAACAGTTTAATACATTTACAGAGTGAACCTCTATCACAGTTTAATACATTTACAGGTCTTTCTTGGGGTCAGGTATTAATGTAGTCAGAGCTTGAGTCAAACTGGGAGGGAGAGCATTATTTACAATGCTTTCAGAAAAGACCTCCAACAGAAAAGATACCAACTGTTGAGAAACAGTTGTGTTAAACTCAGCAGATACACCATCAGTCCCAGGAGACCTCCAACAGAAACAGTGCTGTTAAACTCAGCAGATACACCATCAGTCCCAGGAGACCTCCAACAGAAACAGTTGTGTTAAACTCAGCAGATACACCATCAGTCCCAGGAGACCTCCAACAGAAACAGTTCTGTTAAACTCAGCAGATACACCATCAGTCCCAGGAGACCTCCAACAGAAAGAGTTCTGTTAAACTCAGCAGATACACCATCAGTCCCAGGAGACCTCCAACAGAAACAGTTCTGTTAAACTCAGCAGATACACCATCAGTCCCAGGAGACCTCCAACAGAAACAGTTGTGTTAAACTCAGCAGATACACCATCAGTCCCAGGAGACCTCCAACAGAAACAGTTGTGTTAAACTCAGCAGATACACCATCAGTCCCAGGAGACCTCCAACAGAAACAGTTGTGTTAAACTCAGCAGATACACCATCAGTCCCAGGAGACCTCCAACAGAAACAGTTCTGTTAAACTCAGCAGATACACCATCAGTCCCAGGAGACCTCCAACAGAAACAGTTGTGTTAAACTCAGCAGATACACCATCAGTCCCAGGAGACCTCCAACAGAAACAGTTCTGTTAAACTCAGCAGATACACCATCAGTCCCAGGAGACCTCCAACAGAAACAGTTGTGTTAAACTCAGCAGATACACCATCAGTCCCAGGAGACCTCCAACAGAAACAGTTGTGTTAAACTCAGCAGATACACCATCAGTCCCAGGAGACCTCCAACAGAAACAGTTGTGTTAAACTCAGCAGATACACCATCAGTCCCAGGAGACCTCCAACAGAAACAGTTATGTTAAACTCAGCAGATACACCATCAGTCCCAGGAGACCTCCAACAGAAACAGTTTTGTTAAACTCAGCAGATACACCATCAGTCCCAGGAGACATATTATTTTAAGTTGTTCAATAGAATAAATGATGTGTTCAACTATAGTAGGGTCGTCACACTGTTCCCTGTCAGCCTCACCAACTGATTTCACATCCCCCAGACAATCAAAACAAAGAGTTGAGGACACCTCACAATACTGTAGAAGTTGAACTAAAGATGGAGATTAATGTGGGGTCATCAGTGATGAGACCAGTCATATTTCATTGCTAAATTGTATTATTTTTAGAGTGCTATTTTTTAAACCTGAATTTTGTCCACCCTCCTCTAGCCATTTCTACCTACATGTGACAAAGGTTCCGTCTGCTTTCAGTCTATAAATATCATCCAACTGGTGTTGTAGATCAAACAGAACAGATTTATCCTCCTCTGAAACAGTTTCAACAGGCTTTTGAACAAGACAGGTGATCTTTGTAATAACACTTTCTTCTTCAGCTCTCCTGGTCTTGGCAACAATACTCCCATGTTTACTTGCATATTTTCCAACCTCATATTTAAAAAGCTCCCAGTTATTACTGTATGAATTGTTATTTATAGCGTTGTTCCAGAAGTGTGTAATTACATTGTTTATCTCCATCTGGACCAACTCATGTTTTAATAGAGCTATTAATCTTCCAATAGGATGCTCTGCCAGGGCCATTATCAGAGATAAACAGTGTAATGTCAATATAAACAGCTCTATGATCAGTAAGGGCCATTATCGGAGATAAACAGTGTAATGTCAATATAAACAGCTCTATGATCAGTAAGGGCCATTATCAGAGATAAACAGTGTAATGTCAATATAAACAGCTCTATGTTCAGTAAGGGCCATTATCAGAGATAAACAGTGTAATGTCAATATAAACAGCTCTATGGTCAGTAAGGGCCATTATCAGAGATAAACAGTGTAATGTCAATATAAACAGTTCTATGATCAGTAAGGGCCATTATCAGAGATAAACAGTGTAATGTCAATATAAACAGCTCTATGATCAGTAAGGGCCATTATCAGAGATAAACAGTGTAATGTCAATATAAACAGCTCTATGATCAGTAAGGGGAGTGACCAGGATGTTAACAGAAATAGCCTGTTTATCAAAACATTTAGACACCAACCAAAGATCTGTGGTGATTGTCTGGACCGGGTCTAGTTACTCCAAGTGGAAGACTAGTTATTAGGAAACTTTACTCTCCAAACATGAATAATATCAAACCTTTACATAAACTGTCAATTAAATGATTCAGAGAAATAAAAAAATCCCCACCTACTATAAGTAAAGCATTAGGGAACTTGGTTAGCCAATAGAGAATAGGATTTTCCAAAGATTCACGTCACTGATCATTTTCAAGTTTGGAATTGAACCAATAAATGTTGGTAATAATGATGATGATGTCACAGTTGATGACAAGACACAGAAAGTGACCAATAGGGTCCCAGTCAGTTGATGACAAGACACCATTGAACTGATTCATTAGAGTGGTAACTCCAGCAGAGAGTTCAGAACCATGAGAGAGACAGAAACCATTGAACTGATTCATTAGAGTGGTAACTCCAGCAGAGAGTTCAGAACCATGAGAGAGACAGAAACCATTGAAATGATTCATTAGAGTGGTAACTCCAGCAGAGAGTTCAGAACCATGAGAGAGACAGAAACCATTGAACTGATTCATTAGAGTGGTGACTCCATCAGAGAGTTCAGAACCATGAGAGAGACAGAAACCATTGAACTGATTCATTAGAGTGGTGACTCCATCAGAGAGTTCAGAACCATGAGAGAGACAGAAATCATTTCCCCACTGAGATCTGCAGAAGTTGACATAAATCTGTTTTAAGCTGTTTGACAATATAAAAATAAGGCTTTGCACTTTACATGATTTCTTAACCCCCCGGCATTGAGTGAAACTATAGACAACGACAAAGTGGAATATAGAACAAAAAGTACTACGAGCTAAACAACAATTCCAAACTCCAGTAAAACTGAGAAGAAACCAGAGCTGGACAGATTTAAATGATTGTTATGCTGACACTATTCTCACTCAAAGATAACTGCCAGACCAAGAAACAAAGAGCTCACTGCCTTTACTGCAGATATTGTCACGTCCTGACCAGCAGAGGGAGTAATTGTATTAGTTTTGGTCAGGGCGTGGCAGAGGTCTTTGTGTTTTGGTGTGTGTGTCTACTTTCTGTCTAGCTTTGGTTTTCTATGTATAGTTAATTGGGGTGGGACTCCAAATTGAAGGCAGGTGTGTTGAGTTGCCTTTGATTGGAGTCCTATATTAGTAGGGTGTGTTTGTCTGTGTGTTTGTGGGTAATTGTTTGTGAGCCTGCTACACTGTTGCCGTCGTGAGTAATGTTTATTGTTTTTTCCCCTGTGGCTTTTCTCATGTTTGATTAAAAAGATGAGTATCCACATTCCCGCTGCGCCTTGGTCTTCTCTCCACTACGACACATGTGACAGATATAAATAGCAAAAAGTGAGAAACTTGAAAAATAATAATAAATATGCATTACTCCAGTAGTCAGGTGCAGATAGAAGTAAAGGTATATCACCTTAGAGCCGGGAGTGAGATCTGCTCCCATCAGAGGTAGATATCTAGGTAGCCTATGTTAACCATCAGTCACAGCCAGGAGTGAGATCTGCTCCCATCAGAGGTAGATATCTAGGTAGACTATGTTGACCATCAGTCACAGCCAGGAGTGAGATCTGCTCCCACCAGAGGTAGATATCTAGGTAGACTATGTTGACCATCAGTCACAGCCAGGAGTGAGATCTGCTCCCACCAGAGGTAGATATCTAGGTAGACTATGTTGACCATCAGTCACAGCCAGGAGTGAGATCTGCTCCCACCAGAGGTAGATATCTAGGTAGACTATGTTGACCATCAGTCACAGCCAGGAGTGAGATCTGTTCCCATCAGAGGTAGATATCTAGGTAGACTATGTTGACCATCAGTCACAGCCAGGAGTGAGATCTGCTCCCATCAGAGGTAGATATCTAGGTATGTTGACCATCAGTCACAGCCAGGAGTGAGATCTGCTCCCATCAGAGGTAGATATCTAGGTATGTTGACCATCAGTCACAGCCAGGAGTGAGATCTGCTCCCATCAGAGGTAGATATCTAGGTAGACTATGTTGACTATCAGTCACAGCCAGGAGTGAGATCTGCTCCCATCAGAGGTAGATATCTAGGTAGACTATGTTGACCATCAGTCACAGCCAGGAGTGAGATCTGCTCCCATCAGAGGTAGATATCTAGGTAGACTATGTTGACCATCAGTCACAGCCAGGAGTGAGATCTGCTCCCATCAGAGGTAGATATCTAGGTATGTTGACCATCAGTCACAGCCAGGAGTGAGATCTGCTCCCATCAGAGGTAGATATCTAGGTAGACTATGTTGACTATCAGTCACAGCCAGGAGTGAGATCTGCTCCCATCAGAGGTAGATATCTAGGTATGTTGACCATCAGTCACAGCCAGGAGTGAGATCTGCTCCCATCAGAGGTAGATATCTAGGTATGTTGACCATCAGTCACAGCCAGGAGTGAGATCTGCTCCCATCAGAGGTAGATATCTAGGTATGTTGACCATCAGTCACAGCCAGGAGTGAGATCTGCTCCCATCAGAGGTAGATATCTAGGTATGTTGACCATCAGTCACAGCCAGGAGTGAGATCTGCTCCCACCAGAGGTAGATATCTAGGTAGACTATGTTGACCATCAGTCACAGCCAGGAGTGAGATCTGCTCCCATCAGAGGTAGATATCTAGGTATGTTAACCATCAGCCACAGCCAGGAGTGAGATCTGCTCCCATCAGAGGTAGATATCTAGGTAGACTATGTTGACCATCAGTCACAGCCAGGAGTGAGATCTGCTCACATCAGAGGTAGATATCTAGGTAACCTATGTTGACCATCAGTCACAGCCAGGAGTGAGATCTGCTCCCATCAGAGGTAGATATCTAGGTAGACTATGTTGACCATCAGTCACAGCCAGGAGTGAGATCTGTTCCCATCAGAGGTAGATATCTAGGTAGACTATGTTGACCATCAGTCACAGCCAGGAGTGAGATCTGCTCCCACCAGAGGTAGATATCTAGGTAGACTATGTTGACCATCAGTCACAGCCAGGAGTGAGATCTGTTCCCATCAGAGGTAGATATCTAGGTAGACTATGTTGACCATCAGTCACAGCCAGGAGTGAGATCTGCTCCCACCAGAGGTAGATATCTAGGTAGACTATGTTGACCATCAGTCACAGCCAGGAGTGAGATCTGTTCCCATCAGAGGTAGATATCTAGGTAGACTATGTTGACCATCAGTCACAGCCAGGAGTGAGATCTGCTCCCATCAGAGGTAGATATCTAGGTATGTTGACCATCAGTCACAGCCAGGAGTGAGATCTGCTCCCATCAGAGGTAGATATCTAGGTAGACTATGTTGACCATCAGTCACAGCCAGGAGTGAGATCTGCTCCCATCAGAGGTAGATATCTAGGTATGTTGACCATCAGTCACAGCCAGGAGTGAGATCTGCTCCCACCAGAGGTAGATATCTAGGTAGACTATGTTGACCATCAGTCACAGCCAGGAGTGAGATCTGTTCCCATCAGAGGTAGATATCTAGGTAGACTATGTTGACCATCAGTCACAGCCAGGAGTGAGATCTGCTCCCATCAGAGGTAGATATCTAGGTAGACTATGTTGACCATCAGTCACAGCCAGGAGTGAGATCTGCTCCCATCAGAGGTAGATATCTAGGTATGTTAACCATCAGTCACAGCCAGGAGTGAGATCTGCTCTCATCAGAGGTAGATATCTAGGTAGACTATGTTGACCATCAGTCACAGCCAGGAGTGAGATCTGCTCCCATCAGAGGTAGATATCTAGGTAGACTATGTTGACCATCAGTCACAGTCTATGGCAGTAGTCAAGGAGGAAGGCTGAGGCTGAGGAAGACGGAGCCCCGCCCACATTCCAGCGACTGATGAACAGAGTGCTTCGACCCCACCAGCAGTACACAGCGGCCTATCTGGATGATATCATCATCCACAGCCAAGGTTGGGACGAGCACCTGACGCACCTCCAGGCGGTGCTGGACGCGCTCAGACAACCCGGGTTCACCGCGAACCCCAAGAAATGCAAACTAGGTTTCGAGGAGGTGGAGTACCTGGGGTATTTGATCTGACGGGGGAACGTCAAGCCCCAGGAGAGGAAGGTTCACGCGGTACGTGACTGGCCCATTCCACACACCAAGACACAGGTCAAGTCCTTCCTGGGACTGGCAGGATACTATAGCCGGTTTATCCCCAACTTTGAGGCTATAGCTTCCCCCCTCACCAATCAAACCAGGGCCCGCCTCTAGAAAACAGTGAAATGGACGGACGAGACCGAAGCGGCGTTCAGCCGTCTGAAGGAAGCGCTGTGTTCCCATCCGATTCTCGTAACGCCCGATTTCCAGGTGCCGATGGTGGTCCAGACGGATGCGTGTGATACGGGACTAGGGGCCGTTCTGTCCCAGATACACGATGGGGAGGAGCACCCCATCATGTAAAAAAAGTACTCTATTGTTGAGAAAGAGTGTCTAGCGGTGAACTGGGCGCTAGACACTCTCAAGTATTACCTGCTAGGTACCCACTTCACCCTGGTCACGGACCATGCTCCCCAGGTCTGGATGGCCAGGGGAAAGGACACCAACGATCGGGTCACCAGGTGGTTCTTGTCCCTTCAATGCTTCTCTTTTTCTGTTGTACACAGGTCAGGGGCAAAGCATGGAAATGCGGACGCCCTATCGAGAAGGGAGACCTACGTTGCACTGACGACAGTCCCCTCATGACAGAGCTAAGGGGGGGGGGGGGGTACAGCAGGTCAGCCACCAGGGGGAGACTCGTCGAGGCCTTGTAACAGACGGAGTATACATCACGAGGCGATGGCTGCATCTGCTGGACGTGCCAGGTCTCGACGGGTTCTCCAGCCAGGACTAATTAGGGCTGATTGGGAGTTTGTGAGTAATCAAGGGCTGATTGCTCACCAGTTGTGCAAGGCCCATAAAGCTGCCAGAAGGGCAGCACACAGAGAGATTGGGGGGGGGGGGGGAAAGGACTCCCATATAGTTGGGGACGGTTGCAGAGGTATCAGGAGGGAGTTCAGTTTTTGTGCCCAACAGGATACAGCAAGACTCAGAGCCCAGAAGATGGTATCCTGGAGAGGGTCTCATGGGGGAGACTCTGAGCCCAGAAGATGGTATCCTGGAGAGGGTCTCATGGGGGAGACTCTGAGCCCAGAAGATGGTATCCTGGAGAGGGTCTCATGGGGGAGACTCTGAGCCCAGAAGATGGTATCCTGGAGAGGGTCTCATGGGGGAGACTCTGAGCCCAGAAGATGGTATCCTGGAGAGGGTCTCATGGGGGAGACTCTGAGCCCAGAAGATGGTATCCTGCATGAGGGTCTCATGGGGGAGACTCTGAGCCCAGAAGATGGTATCCTGGAGAGGGTCTCATGGGGGAGACTCTGAGCCCAGAAGATGGTATCCTGGAGAGGGTCTCTTGGGGGAGACTCTGAGCCCAGAAGATGGTATCCTGGAGAGGGTCTCATGGGGGAGACTCTGAGCCCAGAAGATGGTATCCTGGAGAGGGTCTCATGGGGGAGACTCTGAGCCCAGAAGATGGTATCCTGGAGAGGGTCTCATGGGGGAGACTCTGAGCCCAGAAGATGGTATCCTGGAGAGGGTCTCATGGGGGAGACTCAGAGCCCAGAAGATGGTATCCTGGAGAGGTTCTCATGGGGGAGACTCTGAGCCCAGAAGATGGTATCCTGGAGAGGGTCTCATGGGGGAGACTCTGAGCCCAGAAGATGGTATCCTGGAGAGGGTCTCATGGGGGAGACTCTGAGCCCAGAAGATGGTATCCTGGAGAGGGTCTCATGGGGGAGACTCTGAGCCCAGAAGATGGTATCCTGGAGAGGGTCTCATGGGGGAGACTCTGAGCCCAGAAGATGGTATCCTGGAGAGGGTCTCATGGGGGAGACTCTGAGCCCAGAAGATGGTATCCTGGAGAGGGTCTCATGGGGGAGACTCTGAGCCCAGAAGATGGTATCCTGGAGAGGGTCTCATGGGGGAGACTCTGAGCCCAGAAGATGGTATCCTGGAGAGGGTCTCATGGGGGAGACTCTGAGCCCAGAAGATGGTATCCTGGAGAGGGTCTCATGGGGGAGACTCTGAGCCCAGAAGATGGTATCCTGGAGAGGGTCTCATGGGGGAGACTCTGAGCCCAGAAGATGGTATCCTGGAGAGGGTCTCATGGGGGAGACTCTGAGCCCAGAAGATGGTATCCTGGAGAGGGTCTCATGGGGGAGACTCTGAGCCCAGAAGATGGTATCCTGGAGAGGGTCTCATGGGGGAGACTCTGAGCCCAGAAGATGGTATCCTGGAGAGGGTCTCATGGGGGAGACTCTGAGCCCAGAAGATGGTATCCTGGAGAGGGTCTCATGGGGGAGACTCTGAGCCCAGAAGATGGTATCCTGGAGAGGGTCTCATGGGGGAGACTCTGAGCCCAGAAGATGGTATCCTGGAGAGGGTCTCATGGGGGAGACTCTGAGCCCAGAAGATGGTATCCTGGAGAGGGTCTCATGGGGGAGACTCTGAGCCCAGAAGATGGTATCCTGGAGAGGGTCTCATGGGGGAGACTCTGAGCCCAGAAGA
Source organism: Salmo salar (assembly GCF_965601325.2). Taxonomy (NCBI): domain Eukaryota; kingdom Metazoa; phylum Chordata; class Actinopteri; order Salmoniformes; family Salmonidae; genus Salmo; species Salmo salar. Next base: position 44,894 of record NW_027675463.1, read on the forward strand.
TGGTATCCTGGAGAGGGTCTCATGGGGGAGACTCTGAGCCCAGAAGATGGTATCCTGGAGAGGGTCTCATGGGGGAGACTCTGAGCCCAGAAGATGGTATCCTGGAGAGGGTCTCATGGGGGAGACTCTGAGCCCAGAAGATGGTATCCTGGAGAGGGTCTCATGGGGGAGACTCTGAGCCCAGAAGATGGTATCCTGGAGAGGGTCTCATGGGGGAGACTCTGAGCCCAGAAGATGGTATCCTGGAGAGGGTCTCATGGGGGAGACTCTGAGCCCAGAAGATGGTATCCTGGAGAGGGTCTCATGGGGGAGACTCTGAGCCCAGAAGATGGTATCCTGGAGAGGGTCTCATGGGGGAGACTCAGAGCCCAGAAGATGGTATCCTGGAGAGGGTCTCATGGGGGAGACTCTGAGCCCAGAAGATGGTATCCTGGAGAGGGTCTCATGGGGGAGACTCTGAGCCCAGAAGATGGTATCCTGGAGAGGGTCTCATGGGGGAGACTCTGAGCCCAGAAGATGGTATCCTGGAGAGGGTCTCATGGGGGAGACTCAGAGCCCAGAAGATGGTATCCTGGAGAGGGTCTCATGGGGGAGACTCAGAGCCCAGAAGATGGTATCCTGGAGAGGGTCTCATGGGGGAGACTCTGAGCCCAGAAGATGGTATCCTGGAGAGGGTCTCATGGGGGAGACTCAGAGCCCAGAAGATGGTATCCTGGAGAGGGTCTCATGGGGGAGACTCTGAGCCCAGAAGATGGTATCCTGGAGAGGGTCTCATGGGGGAGACTCAGAGCCCAGAAGATGGTGTCCTGGAGAGGGTCTCATGGGGGAGACTCAGAGCCCAGAAGATGGTATCCTGGAGAGGGTCTCATGGGGGAGACTCTGAGCCCAGAAGATGGTATCCTGGAGAGGGTATCATGGGGGAGACTCAGAGCCCAGAAGATGGTATCCTGGAGAGGGTCTCATGGGGGAGACTCTGAGCCCAGAAGATGGTATCCTGGAGAGGGTCTCATGGGGGAGACTCTGAGCCCAGAAGATGGTATCCTGGAGAGGGTCTCATGGGGGAGACTCTGAGCCCAGAAGATGGTATCCTGGAGAGGGTCTCATGGGGGAGACTCTGAGCCCAGAAGATGGTATCCTGGAGAGGGTCTCATGGGGGAGACTCAGAGCCCAGAAGATGGTATCCTGGAGAGGGTCTCATGGGGGAGACTCTGAGCCCAGAAGATGGTATCCTGGAGAGGGTCTCATGGGGGAGACTCTGAGCCCAGAAGATGGTATCCTGGAGAGGGTCTCATGGGGGAGACTCTGAGCCCAGAAGATGGTATCCTGGAGAGGGTCTCATGGGGGAGACTCTGAGCCCAGAAGATGGTATCCTGGAGAGGGTCTCATGGGGGAGACCTATCCTTTTCTTTTTGATTCATTATTTAAATAAACACCCGTGACACCGAGCTAATCCTACTCTGTCCATGTCTGATCTGTGTAAACGTCTTGACCAAACCCCCTGGTCTGCCACAACAGCTAGAGACAATACTGTTAATATATATATCAGAACAAATAGCAGCAGGAATGGTTATACAGCTAGAGATACAATACTGTTAAAATATATATCAGAACAAATAGCAGCAGGAATGGTTATACAGCTAGAGACACAATACTGTTAATATATATATCAGAACTAATAGCAGCAGGAATGGTTATACAGCTAGAGACACAATACTGTTAAAATATATATCAGAACAAATATCAGCAGGAATGGTTATACAGCTAGAGAAACAATACTGTTAAAATATATATCAGAACAAATAGCAGCAGGAATGGTTATACAGCTAGAGACACAATACTGTTAATATATATATCAGAACTAATAGCAGCAGGAATGGTTATACAGCTAGAGACACAATACTGTTCAAATATATATCAGAACTAATAGCAGCAGGAATGCTTATACAGCTAGAGACACAATACTGTTAATATATATATCAGAACAAATAGCAGCAGGAATGGTTATACAGCTAGAGACACAATACTGTTAAAATATATATCAGAACTAATAGCAGCAGGAATGGTTATACAGCTAGAGACACAATACTGTTCAAATATAAATATCAGTATATTATGTAAACCAGGTATTGCAGGTAAAAACAATTATAATTAACCACATACACCCCAACCCACCCTCCATCCCCTCCTGGACCACCCCAACCCCTCCTGGGACCACCCCAACCCACCCTCCAACCCCTCCTGGGACCACCCCAACCCACCCTCCATCCCCTCCTGGGACCACCCCCACCCCAACCCACCCTCCAACCCCTCCTGGGACCACCCCAACCCACCCTCCATCCCCTCCTGGGACCACCCCAACCCACCCTCCATCCCCTCCTGGGACCACCCCAACCCCTCCTGGGACCACCCCAACCCACCCTCCATCCCCTCCTGGGACCACCCCCACCCCAACCCACCCTCCAACCCCTCCTGGGACCACCCCGCCCCACCCTCCATCCCCTCCTGGGACCCCTCCAACCCCTCCAGTGACCACCCCAACCCACCCTCCATCCCCTCCTGGGACCCCTCCAACCCCTCCAGGGACCACCCCAACCCACCCTCCATCCCCTCCTGGGACCACCCCACCCCAACCCACCCTCCAACCCCTCCAGGGACCACCCCACCCCACCCTCCATCCCCTCCTGGGACCACCCCAACCCACCCAACCTGATCGCTATGAAATAAAATACAAAATCAGTAAAAAATCAGTAAGGCCACATTTGCACTAAAATTAGAATGAACGTCAATCAGTTGGGTAAAAAACAAACTTGTATAGTTTCAGCTGCAGATAACCAGCTGTCAATTGTTTTATAAATTATATCTATAAAAGTGCTGATCCAATGAGGTGTGGTGGTAGCCCCATGGATCCTAGCAGTGGATAGTTGATAATAAATTATATGTATAAAGTGCTGATTCAATGAGGTGTGGTGGTAGCCCCATGGATCCTAACAGTGGATAGTTGATAATAAATGATATGTATAAAGTGCTGATTCAATGAGGTGTGGTGGTAGCCCCATGGATCCTAACAGTGGATAGTTGATAATAAATGATATGTATAAAGTGCTGATCCAATGAGGTGTGGTGGTAGACATCTTAGGTCCAACATCTGTTTAGCTGCTGTCAAACCTGACAACATTAAACATCTTTCTGTAATGATAGTGGTGAATGATCATTAAGTGATAACAGCTTGGGGGAACAAGGTATGATGATATCCACTACAGCAGATAAGACAGAGGGTACCTCTTTCCAAAACATGTCCCCTGGTCACTCCCAGTACATCTGATTAAAGGAGGCCAAGGCACCTTGATTACATAGATCACACAGAGGAGAGGTTCTGATTTTCATTACATGATGTTTTCTAGGTGGAAGGTCTTCATTACATAGATCACACAGAGGAGAGGTTCTGATTTTCATTACATGATGTTTTCTACGTGGAAGGTCTTCATTACATAGATCACACAGAGGAGAGGTGATGATTTTCATTACATGATGTTTTCTAGGTGTGAAGGTCTTCATTACATAGATCACACAGAGGAGAGGTCCTGATTTTCATTAAAAGATGTTTTCTACGTGGAAGGTGAACCCTGTGTATGAGATTACAATGTATCAGCTGGTGATTAGGATTGTTAGATGAATCCACTAAGTTCCTGATGAACTCAACTGGTGAGCCTCTTTAGCAGCTAGTTCCATGGACACACTGATTTCAATGTCCTTCACCAAGGTCAGATGACTTTCAGTCAACAGTCTCTTCTGTGTAGCTTCACTCCGTAGCCCACATACTAGTCTGTCTCTAATGATGTCATTTACAACACCATTGAACTCAGTGTTCTGATAGTTTATTTAATGCAAAAGCAAACATTGGTACTGATTCTCCCTCTTCCTGATGTCTCCTGTGTGTCACAGGCCAGCTCATAGCCTGTGGCAAAAATGAGAGGACATCAACAACCGGTATAGGCCAATTCAAAAAGTTCTTTATTATAAAACAAAACTATTAATTCTAAACAAAGAAAAAAGAATGAGGTGTGGAAATGTCATGATGTAGGGTGTATGTAAGGTGTATGGATGCGTGAATATGTGTGTGTAAACATGACTGAGTGGAAGCTAAATAAACCAACAAAGGAACAAACATGACAGGACCATACCTGGAGGAGCAGAGAGAGGGAGAGCAAGCCCAGCGAGAGAGGTTGGTGGAGCAGTTTGTTAAATACCCTGAGCCCAGGTGGCTCCAATCACACCAGCTCCAATCACTAACGACCCTCCTCTGCCTGCAGGAGGAACCGCCCCTACACTGCAGAGGAGGAGCCGTGACATGTGGAACCTGAACCTTTCAGCATTAACTAGTCGTTCTGGTGAAAAATGTCCTTTAAGTATCTCCACAATATCCCCATACATCTTATTACCTGTTCTGTCTGGCTGTAGCAGGCTGACTAGTAAATTAAATGTATTTGGTCCTATTACACTAACAACTGTAAGCACAGTGTTGTCATCATCAATGTAATTTGCAAGAACAAAATATTCAAACCGTTCTGTATATGAGCTCCACTCAATACTTTCATCAAACTGTCCATGGTTTCCAACAATTCAGACATTTTTCATTTCTCAATAGGCTCATGATTGTCACTCACTTCAGTATTGTCCTCAACCACAGCAATATTTTCCTCAGTCACATGATCATCCTTCACTTCACTCACTGACGTTTCCTCCTCAAGTTTGCTTATTTAGCAGTTTTTAATTCCAAAGTTCGTCTTCACAGTTGAATAAATGTCCTTTTCTTTAATCAATATACACTGCTCAAAAAAATAAAGGGAACACTTAAACAACACAATGTAACTCCAAGTCAATCACACTTCTGTGAAATCAAACTGTCCACTTAGGAAGCAACACTGATTGTCAATAAATTTCACATGCTGTTGTGCAAATGGAATAGACAACAGGTGGAAATTATAGGCAATTAGCAAGACACCCCCAATAAAGGAGTGGTTCTGCAGGTGGTAACCACAGACCACTTCTCAGTTCCTATGCTTCCTGGCTGATGTTTTGGTCACTTTTGAATGCTGGCGGTGCTTTCACTCTAGTGGTAGCATGAGACGGAGTCTACAACCCACACAAGTGGCTCAGGTAGTGCAGCTCATCCAGGATGGCACATCAATGCGAGCTGTGGCAAGAAGGTTTGCTGTGTCTGTCAGCGTAGTGTCCAGAGCATGAAGGCGCTACCAGGAGACAGGCCAGTACATCCGGAGACATGGAGGAGGCCGTAGGAGGGAAACAACCCAGCAGCAGGACCGCTGCCTCCGCCTTTGTGCAAGGAGGAGCAGGAGGAGCACTGCCAGAGCCCTGCAAAATTACCTCCAGCAGGCCACAAATGTGCATGTGTCTGCTCAAACGGTCAGAAACAGGCTCCATGAGGGTGGTATGAGGGCCCGACATCCACAGGTGGGGGTTGTGCTTACAGCCCAACACCGTGCAGGACGTTTGGCATTTGCCAGAGAACACCAAGATTGGCAAATTCGCCACTGGCGCCCTGTGCTCTTCACAGATGAAAGCAGGTTCACACTGAGCACGTGACAGACGTGACAGTCTGGAGACGCCGTGGAGAACGTTCTGCTGCCTGCAACATCCTCCAGCATGACCGGTTTGGCGGTGGGTCAGTCATGGTGTGGGGTGGCATTTCTTTGGGGGGCCGCACAGCCCTCCATGTACTCGCCAGAGGTAGCCTGACTGCCATTAGGTACCGAGATGAGATCCTCAGACCCCTTGTGAGACCATATGCTGGTGCGGTTGGCCCTGGATTCCTCCTAATGCAAGACAATGCTAGACCTCATGTGGCTGGAGTGTGTCAGCAGTTCCTGCAAGAGGAAGGCATTGATGCTATGGACTGGCCCGCCCGATCCCCAGACCTGAATCCAATTGAGCACATCTGGGACATCATGTCTCGCTCCATCCACCAACACCACGTTGCACCACAGACTGTTCAGGAGTTGGCGGATGCTTTAGTCCAGGTCTGGGAGGAGATCCCTCAGGAGATCATCCGCCACCTCATCAGGAGCATGCCCAGGCGTTGTAGGGAGGTCATACAGGCACGTGGAGGCCACAAACACTACTGAGCCTCATTTTGACTTGTTTTAAGGACATTACATCAAAGTTGGATCAGCCTGTAGTGTGGTTTTCCACTTTAAATTTGAGTGTGACTCCAAATCCAGACCTCCATGGGTTGATAGATTGGATTTCCATTGATTATTTTTGTGTGATTTTGTTGTCAGCACATTCAACTATGTAAAGAAAAAAGTATTTAATAAGATTATTTAATTCATTCAGATCTAGGATGTGTTATTTTAGTGTTCCCTTTATTTTTTTGAGCAGTGTATATTCCTTCTTTTTAAATCAAGTTGTTTTCCAGACCTGGCATCCGTCTCGGGTTCTTTTCAGCCATCTATGGCAATGCTAACTCTCTCTCTTTGCTAGCTCCGCTATGCACTTGCCTTTGCTAGCAGTACACTGTGGTAACATTAGCCTGGACTGTACCACAGAAAATAACCATTTTAAATAGTTGTAAAAACATACTTCTTCCAGACAGAATAGTTCTTGTAGGTTCAGAATTACCCATCACCAATCTTTTGTTATGTCTGGTGGGTTACATAACCACGTCTGTATAACAATTCAATAATGATGAGACGGGAGACAGGAATCAGTTCAACCATTTATCTGGAACGTGATCATCTCAACATATACAAACCCTCTGTCACGTCCTGACCATAGAAAGCTTTTATTTTCTATGGTAGAGTAGGTCAGGGTTTTCTAGTTGTTATTTTCTATGTGGGGTTCTAGTTTAGTTTTTCTATGTTTGGTGATTGGTGTGATTCCCAATTAGAGGCAGCTGGTAATCGTTGTCTCTAATTGGGGATCATACTTAAGTAGCTTGTTTTTCACTTGGGGGTTATGGGATATTGTTTATGTTTAGTTGCATTGTAGTCACGGTTCGTCTATTCTTTATTTGTTTTGTATTTGCATTACGTTTCACTTTATAATAAATTATGTGGAACGCTACTCACGCTGCACCTTGGTCCGATCATTCTAACGGACGTGACACCCTCTGTGCTCTGCGGCACAATTCCAATACACAGCAAATACATAATAAATAAGTAAATGGACGCTTAGCAAAACTCAGAGGACTTTAAATGTTTAGTTCTAGAAAGTAGGGCCATGGAATAGGGTCAGAAAGGTCAGTATGTTTGATAGCTGGTTACAGAGGTGACATAACAAGCATAAGGTCCATTATAACACAGTGAACTAGAGGTGGGATAGGGTCAGAAAGGTCAATATGTTTGATAGCTGGTTACAGAGGTGACATAACAAGCATAAGGTCCATTATAACACAGTGACGTAGATGTGGGCGCTAAAATCAGACATGGACAGTGAGACTGTGTGAGGAGGTCAGGGGTCAAACACTAGATCAGGACAGGTAGAAATGTCAGGGCTGGAAATAGACAGAGACACATTCTGATCATGGCTCAGACCTGACCTGAGACTCCCAAACAGAAGATGCCATAACAGTCCTGTCCAGTAGGCTATATGGGATTTTCTTTCATCAACATCCACAACATCAACATCCACAACATTTAAATGAGTCTGTCAATTAAAAGTTACTTTAGAGATTTAGTGAAAGGATGGAATGACTTAGTGTTACTACCATTTAGTGAAAGGATGGAATTACTTTTATTTTTTGTATTTTTATTTTACCTTTATTTTACCAGTTAAGTTGACTGAGAACACATTCTCATTTACAGCAACGACCTGGGGAATAGTTACAGGGGAGAGGAGGGGGATGAATGAGCCAATTGTAAGCTGGGGATGATTTGGTGGCCGTGATGGTATGAGGGCCAGATTGGGAATTTAGCCAGGACACCGGGGTTAACACCCCTACTCTTACGATAAGCACCATGGGATCTTTAATGACCTCAGAGAGTCAGGACACCCGTTTAACGTCCCATCTGAAAGACGGCACCCTACACTGGGCACTGTCCCCAATCACTGCCCTGGGGCATTGGGATATTTTTTAGACCAGAGGAAAGAGTGCCTCCTACTGGCCCTCCAACACCACTTCCAGCAGGATCTGGTCTCCCATCCAGGGACTGACCAGGACCAACCCTGCTTAGCTTCAGAAGCAAGCCAGTAGTGGGACTTAGTGTTACTAACATCGTATCAAACATAAAACATTTACAACTGATATTTTTATTATACTGAACAAAACAATAAACCCAACATGCAACAATTTCAAAGATTTTACTGAGTTACAGTTCATATAAGAAAATCAGTTAGTTGAAATGCATTCATTAGGCCCTAATCTATGGATTTCACATGACTGGGAATACAGATATGCATCTGTTTATCAGATACCTTAATAAAACAGTAGGAGTGTGGTAACTCCATTGTGTCCTCCTCCCAGAGTGCTAAGAACCTTGGAGTGACCCTGGACAACACCCTGTCGTTCTCCACTGACATCAAGGCGGTGACCCGATCCTGTAGGTTCATGCTCTACAACATTCGCAGAGTACGACCCTGCCTCACACAGGAAGCGGCGCAGGTCCTAATCCAGGCACTTGTCATCTCCCGTCTGGATTACTGCAACTCGCTGTTGGCTGGGCTCCCTGCCTGTGCCATTAAACCCTTACAACTCATCCAGAACGCCGCAGCCCGTCTGGTGTTCAACCTTCCCAAGTTCTCTCACGTCACCCCGCTCCTCAGGCTCTGATCAGTCCCTACACCCAAACGAGGGCACTGCGCTCATCCACCTCTGGCCTGCTGGCCCCCCTACCTCTGAGGAAGCACAGTTCCCGCTCAGCCCAGTCAAAACTGTTCGCTGCTCTGGCACCCCTATGGTGGAACAAGCTCCCTCACGACACCAGGACAGCGGAGTCAATCACCACCTTCCGTAGACACCTGAAATCCCACCTTTTTAAGGAATACCTGGGATAGGGGAGAGGTCAGACTTGTCTTTTACTTATCTCTGTTGCTCTGCAGAATATCAGCAAGAGAGGAGGACAGAATGAAATATTGTCTTCATATGTGAATGTCTCTTTACCTATGCTTAAACCACGTGAAGGGATGGCGTGATTACTGGGAAACCAATGACTTGTCTCCACAATGTCTGTGAGCAAGTCACACCCTCCTTTTCCTTATTGTGGGGAGGTTTATGGCAGTGTCTGGGACCATGGTCTCTTAGATCTCACCCTTATCCTGTGATAATATATGGCCTAGAGGCTCACTCCCTCCAGTGAGCCTGTCCAGGAGTGGGGTCAAGAGGGGGTTTGCTTGAGATGGGAGTATCTAGAGTTGACAATTGATATATGCCATTGGATGAAATAGTTCTGTTCAATATCGTACCAGGGAGGGACGGTTCTAAGGAGACCAGATACTGGGCTATACCATTAATCCTGTTGACATAGCAGTTACTGTCTGATGTGTTTTATTGATATCTGTCATACAAAACGTAACCTTTGTGAACTGTTACTAAGTATCTGTGGTTTGTCAATGTACGTTGAAGGGGGTATCGTTGCTATAAAAGATCCCTGAGCCATTCTGTAAGCAACTCATTAAATGATTCATTCGAGAGAATGCATTATTGGGGGTCAAGAACTTTTGCAAAAGTATCTTAAGTATTAAAGATGTAGTTTTAACTCGGACTGGTGTGTTTTGTAACTCCTCATTTGGTAATGCGGAAATTAGCCACCACATTTGGCGACGAGGATGGGATGTGAATCTTCACTTGGTGATCGCTCCTGGTGACCTGGGTAAATCGTGCACGAGGGATCCCTCTAACTTGGGATCTCAGGGAGACCACACTTCAGGAACTTAGCAGATGGACCCACCTTTGATCTGAGAGGCAGCGAGCCGAGTGGATACCACATTTCGAACTTATTTTTTTTTAAAGAAAGAGGTGAGCAAAACACACTTGAAGTCGAGTTTTTAGAAATTAGCCTCTGTTACGTGAGCTCTGAGTGTGTATTCCTTTGTGAGGGGGGCACCTTGGAGGCGTAAACAGGGCCGAGTCAGAGGAGAGCAATCTGAGAGTTTGCAGACTCAATGATACTCTGCCACTGGTCTGTTGTGGGCGACCTAGAGCCGTCCTGACACTGAATTGATCACAGTGGGGATTGGTGCGGTTTGTGGGGGTGAGGGCCCAGGGTTACTGTGTGTTCTGTGTGACACATGGTACTTGGTGAAGCCCTATTGGAATAAGGACCTAGTTCTGAGAATGTCTGTGTGACTGTCTAAGTGACCCTCAGAGGTGGTGAATTCAAATTATTTTAAATGTGCTAGCCAGGTATGCCCTGGGTTACTCTGTGTGAGTATTTTGTTAAAGTTACCACTAGGTAATCTTTGTAGGAGCGTTCTGTGTTAGCGTGAGTAGGTTTCCTCTGTATGAGTAACCTTTCAATTATGTTCTGATGTTCTGTGTGAGTATCGGGCCAATCCTGTGTGGGTGATCCCTCTTACATCTAGACGTTCCGCTAGCGGAACACCTGCTCCAATATCCAATGATGGGCGTGGCGCGAAATATAAACTCCTCTAAAATGCAAAAACGTCCATTTTTCAAACATATTACTATTTTACAGCATTTTAAAGACAAGACTCTCATTAATCTAACCACACTGTCCGATTTCAAAAAGGCTTTACAGCGAAAGCAAAACATTAGATTATGTCAGCAGAGTACCCAGCCAGAAATAATCAGACACCCATTTTTCAAGCTAGCATATAATGTCACAAAAAACAAAACCACAGCTAAATGTAGCACTAACCTTTGATGATCTTCATCAGATGACGACCCTAGGACATTATGTTATACAATGCATGCATGTTTTGTTCAATCAAGTTCATATTTATATCAAAAACCAGCTTTTTTACATTAGCATGTGACGTTCAGAACTAGCATACCCCCCGCAAACCTCCGGTGAATTTACTAAATTACTCACGATAAACGTTCACAAAAAACATAACAATTATTTTAAGAATTATAGATACAGAACTCCTCTATGCACTCGATATGTCCGATTTTAAAATAGCTTTTCGGTGAAAGCACATTTTGCAATATTCTCAGTAGATAGCCCGGCATCACAGGGCTAGCTATTTAGACACCCAGCAAGTTTAGCCTTCACCAAACTCCGATTTACTATGAGAAAAATTGGATTACCTTTGGTGTTCTTCGTCAGAATGCACTCCCAGGACTTCTACTTCAATAACAAATGTTGGTTTGGTCCAAAATAATCCATAGTTATATCCAAAAAGCGGCGTTTTGTTCGTGCGTTCAAGACACTATCCGAAGTGTAAATAAGGGTCACAAGCATGGCGCATTTCGTGACAAAAGATTTCTAAATATTTCATTACCGTACTTCGAAGCATGTCAACCACTGTTTAAAATCTATTTTTAGGCAATTTTTCTCGTAAAAAAGCGATAATATTCCGACCGGGAAAGCGTGTATACATACAAAGAGAGAGAAAATAAAAGCATGGGATCCCCTCGTGCACGAGCCTGAGTCTCATAGTACTGTTACTGGCCACTATCCAAACGCGCTAATGTTTTTCAGCCAGAGCCTGCAAAGCCACGATTCAGCTTTTTGCCGCCTTCTGAGATCCCATGGGAGCCGTAGGAAGTGTTACGTAACAGCAGAGATCCCCTGTAATGGATAGAGATAATCAAGAAGGGCAAGAAATGGTCAGACAGGGTACTTCCTGTACAGAATCTTCTCAGGTTATGGCCTGCCATTTGAGTTCTGTTATACTCACAGACACCATTCAAACAGTTTTAGAAACTTTGGAGTGTTTTCTATCCAAAGCTAATAATTATATGCATATTCTAGTTTCTGGGCAGGAGTAATAATCAGATTAAATCGGGTACGTTTTTTATCCGTCCGTGAAAATACTGCCCCCTAGCCATAACAGGTTAAAGTTCTGTGTGAGTACCTAAAAGTTTCTAATGTTTTATATGGATTCTGTGAAAATATGATAAATTGTATGTGTGTGTATAATCGATTACTAGAGATTTGATAAAGTAATGGTGAGAATATAATTAGATACAATTTAAACCATCCATTCGTAGACGTACGTGGGTTTTGAGTTGGTATCTTTAATGGATAATTTGATAAAGATTAGGTTTTAAGCATTATTAAACTGTCTACAATGTTTGGGAAATTGTGCTCTAGAAACTGATTGGAGTGTGTCCACTTTTGGTTATCTTACCCTAACGATGTAACTATAAATGCTTATTGTATTATCCCCATCTGGGTACAACAGTTGAAATAAAAATGCCCTTAGCACATGATCTAAGCCCGCCGGACTTCACTTCATGAACGAGGGGAAAAAATATATTTACGTTTGTTCAAACATGTCAAATGTTGTATAGCATAAATCATTAGGGCATTTTTTAACCAGAACATGAATAATATTCAAGGTGGACGAATGCATACTCTTTTAAAACGTTTTGGAACGAGGGTACCCAACATGACCTCGCGCGCCAGAGTCTAATCGGCCATCATCGTTCCATGGCTCTTGTTCGGTCAGATCTCATAGTAGAAGATTCAAAACACTTTGTAAAGGCTGGTGACATCTAGTGGAAGCAATAGGAAGTGCCAAAACATTAATCAGCCCCTGTGTGTTTCAATGGCATAGGCTTAAAGGTAATTCAACACATCAGGTATCCACTTCCTGTCAGAAAATGTCTCAGGGTTTTGCCTGCCAAATGAGTTCTGTTATACTCACAGACACCATTCAAACAGTTTTAGAAACTTTAGGGTGTTTTCTATCCATATATAATAAGTATATGCCTATTCTAGTTACTGGGTAGGATTAGTAACCAGATTAAATCGGGTACGTTTTTTTATCCAGCCGTGAAAATACTGCCCCCTAGCCCCAACATGTTAAGGTCTGAAACTGTTTTATTTTTTCCTCCCAGTATGAGAGGTGTTGCTGGATTTATTGAATACACCGTTTTCCATAAAGTTAGAGCAAATTAAGATGGAATCTCGACGTAATTTATAAAGTCGGACAAAGCCTAGGGTATCCATCAAACTAATTATCATTGGCTGATTTTAATATGATGAAGTAAAGTCATTGAAATACGATGAGAAAACATCTACTTTTATTAAAAGGCGCAAGATCTGTTTCCTAGTCTATGAATGTTGATTTTACTCTTTGACTGCTAATTTATTCATTTGGCATGTGAGAATCATCGCTGGTGTAAATCTTGGATTTTTTAAGAGGGCTATTTTCTGGGAATTGTCTCGGTAATACGTGCGTGATTTTACGACTACAGACAATTGTGAATGGGTTTATTTGCTGGGAGTCTAGCATTGGTGGTACAGGGGTAGAATTGTCGCCTGCCACGCAGGAGGCCAGGGTTATCCTAGCCCATCCACCAGGGGACTGATTATAATTCTACTATTGATATGTTTTGCCTGGAGAGATACGGTTGCTAGCGTTTGCTTAAGATATAAATGTAACGTTTTGATAGCTTGATTAGTTTAAATTGAAAGGCTAACTAATTAGAAAATAATAGCGAGGGAATGTTGATATGATACGTTGTCTGTTGCTGGAACTGACATACAGAGAAAGAGTTGAATGATGTTATTTTTATAAGTATGGCGATTTACATGTTACTTTTAAAGTCTTGGATATTTCATAAGTGTGAAGCTGAAAGAGAAGAGGAAGTTGTAAAGTTTGGTTTTAATCTTACTATAGAGGTAAGGCAGAACGTTGGTTGAGTAGTGGGTAAAACAAAAGATGAGAAGAGAATTGGTTATGTGCGCTGAGCTATGCTTGGGCTATGTTTGGCTGGAAGGAAACATTTGGTGATGTGAAGCTGGTTATTGATTCTTGGTTTGAATGTTTAGGTAACACCAGTGAATTAGAAAAGGAAGTTTATGTATTTAAACATTATACTCTGTTTCCATTACGTGGAACAATGTCAGGACAGTACAGTGAATTGGTTGAGTTAGTTTTATTTTACAGGGAAAGGGCAAATTCATCACAGTTGTGCGTGTGCTTGGCCGGTATGCGCGTTCCTGTAAGACGTAGAGTCGCAAGATTGCGCGAGGACGAGCTTTGTGAAGGGGTGAGTGTAACCGATGTGAAATGGCTAGTTAGTTAGCGGTGGTGCGCGCTAATAGCGTTTCAATCGGTGACGTTACTCGCTCTGAGACCTTGAAGCATAGTTTTGTTACTTCTGTAGTAAAACAATTTCATATGTTTTGGAAATTAGCTAGGTTGCATATGGTTATTTGAAGACATTTTTTTCATTTGCTTTTAAAAGAGAGGTTGGAATCAAGTATGATGCCGTGGAACTTAAAATCAGATATCACCTGGAACTTTTCCCCTGATACAATAGACATCTGTCTCAGGGGCATCAGTTGTTTTCCTTGTAAGGAACATGCAGACTGTGTTTGGTGTTTTTTAATTTTATTGAGATGCAAACATGAGTCTCTTAGCAACTTTGTCATCTGAACCATTACAGTAGTGAGTTTTTGTGTAGGTTGTTTGTTAATTGCATGCATTTATCACTGTATCATCTGCATACATTGGAACTTCAGACCCTGTACAGACAGAAGGAAGATCATTCATGTATGAGCTGAACAGTATTGACCTTTGGGGAATTAAAACATTGTATATTATGAATGGAAAAAAGTTTGTTTTGATTCTTACGCTGATGAGACAGCACACATTTTTTGAAAGGTTTTAGATTTGTTAAACAAGGATTGTTGTACTAAATTTATGCTACAGGTTGAAATGATTTGATTGCTGGAAAGAGGTTATGGGTTTGTTTATTGTTTACTGTTTATTTTTGGTGTTGTTTTCACTTAATTAAACATTGTATTATCTGATGTGTTTGAGTAGGATTCTTTCCTCCAGGACGGATGAAAGTCAACTGAAGTATTAAAGGCGACATGGGAGAACACGTCTCAAACTACATTTTATTAAATGCCTGGGATTAAATATTGCTGAACAATCCAAAGGTGGAAAAAGCTATCACATATTTGTTGGACATTGGTCTAGTAATGATACCAGGATAATTGTGTCTAAGGGTCAATTAAGCATGCATATACAATTGA
The DNA here is from genome assembly GCF_965601325.2 of Salmo salar. NCBI lineage: Eukaryota > Metazoa > Chordata > Actinopteri > Salmoniformes > Salmonidae > Salmo > Salmo salar. Next base: position 60,031 of record NW_027675463.1, read on the forward strand.
TGCAGATTAAAACTAATAATTAATGATGAGGGAGTACAGTGGAATTATCATTAGGTTTTGTTTGTAGTTAACTTTTGGGTTTCTGAATCAGTTGTATAATGAATGCTAACGAAGTGTTTTGTGTTTGTCTTTGGGAAAATGGGGATTTCATTGTCTCTCTTTGGAATGTTTCCTGGGGCTATAATCTTGGGTGAGTGAGATTGAGGCTGTAAACTACCAAAATGGAAAAGGCCTGGACATGTTTTGTTTGTTTTTACTTTAGGGTTTGATAATACCCACACACAACACTGTCATGACGTTGGCCTGTGGGTAAGGTTTATGACCCCCCCCCCCCCCCCCCATAAATACCTTTCTCTCTTCCCCTCTCTGAATCTACTGAAGGACCTGAATAGACTGTGTTAAATATAGAGGTTTATGACCCCCCCCCCATAAACATATTTCTAAATATATATTTTTCTACAACCTTATTTTTTGAAAAACTCACTAGCTTCTAGAACTCTCATCACCCCAATCAGGAACCAAGTCGTCCAAAAGAGGAAAACACAAATCTTTTTAACTGCCCACCCTTGAGACAATCAGAAACCAAGTTGTCCTTACCACAGACATGTCTGATTTCAAGAGGAAACTCCTGCAAACATCCGTAGTAACTTTCCACCTCACTGCGGAGCTTCTCTCCCTTTTCAGGGTTCACTAGATAGGCATGTTGTTGGATCGGGGTCCAGTCCCCAATGTCATGCTCCAGTACATTTGGGTTGGCACATCTGAGAATGAACCCTGATATTCTAAAAGCAGGGCAACAATGTCAATATAATTGTACCAAAAACCCAAAAATTGTCAGTTGGTTGCATAAATAATTATCAGTACTAAATGTTACATGTAAATATGAAATATTTGATTGTCTTATTTTCAATGACATGTTGCTAGGTGGGATATCCCCAATGTCAAAACACAGTTTAAACGTGTCCAAATCATTAACCAATATGCGGAAACAGTTTGTGATAAATTGAAAACATAAAATGTGCTATATACACAAGCATCTGCCACAATAATCATATTACTTGTATTTTTTAAAACAAGCACCTTATAAAATGCACAAGCACCAAAAACGCTGTTGTTTTGACAAGTAGCTATAAATCACTGATATCGATTAGGGGGGAAATCAGGTTGTTCGTGCTGTTGAAACTAACACAACTAAAAAACACATGGAAATGGAGATATATTTTACCTCACTGGTTAGAGGACAACCTGCAGAAGACAGTCAGCTACATTTTGGAGTGATGCATTTAAATGTAGGGTCCCTAAACAAAGGAACTTATTTGTCATCACTCATCGCTAAAATCAATTGTGCGAGAGGAGGGAGATGAGGTTGCACGTCCTGTTAAAACTAACAGCTCAAAAACCACACGGAATCTGGGAATAATGTGTACATCCCTGGTTAGAGGACAACTTGTAGAAAACAGCCAGATACATTTTGAAGTGTTGCATTTTGATTGAAGTGGGTCACCAACGTGGTAAGTGTAACAGAGCTCTTTTTGTGTTAGTCACTTTTTGTTAAATCTCATAAATAGTAACTCTTCCATTTCAGAGCCTGGATTTTCCCCCTGAGGCTAATATCCATATCATGTTGAAATCAATAGAACAGGGGACAAACGTTTAGGGTTCTACATTGTGACATCATTAAAATACTCCTTCTACAATGTTTAAACATTCTACATTGTGAGATTTCATTTCATTGATATCATGAAACAATTCCATGTATTTTCTGATGTTTGATCAGAGATCTTTAATCAGATTATCTCTGGTCACAGCTATAAGATTTCTCTCCTGTGTGTGTTCTCTGGTGTACTGTCAGACCGCTAGATGAAACAAAACTCTTCCCACATTGACCACAGATATAAGATTTCTCTCCTGTGTGTGTTCTCTGGTGTAAAGTCAGCTGGCCAGATGAAACAAAACTCTTCCCACATTGATCACAGCTATAAGGTTTCTCTCCTGTGTGTGTTCTCTGGTGTAAAGTCAGCTGGCCAGATGAAATAAAACTCTTCCCACATTGACCACAGATATAAGGTTTCTCTCCTGTGTGTGTTCTCTGGTGTACAGTCAGAGAGCCAGATGTAGTAAAACTCTTCCTACAATGATCACAGCTATAACATTTCGCTCCTGTGTGTATTCTCTGGTGCACTCTCAGAGTTTCAGATTGACTAAAACTCTTCCCACATTGATCACAGATATAAGGTTTCTCTCCTGTGTGTGTTCTCTGGTGTACAGTCAGAGAGCTAGATATAGTAAAACTCTTCCCACATTGATCACAGCTATAAGGTTTCTCTCCTGTGTGTATTCTCTGGTGCACTCTCAGAGTTTCAGATTGACTAAAACTCTTCCCACATTGATCACAGCTATAAGATTTCTCTCCTGTGTGTATTCTCTGGTGCACTCTCAGAGTTTCAGATTGACTAAAACTCTTCCCACATTGATCACAGCTATAAGATTTCTCTCCTGTGTGTATTCTCTGGTGCACTCTCAGAGTTTCAGATTGACTAAAACTCTTCCCACATTGATCACAGCTATAAGATTTCTCTCCTGTGTGTATTCTCTGGTGCACTCTCAGAGTTTCAGATTGACTAAAACTCTTCCCACATTGATCACAGATATAAGGTTTCTCTCCTGTGTGTGTTCTCTGGTGTGATACCAGATGGCAAGATTGACCAAAACTCTTCCCACATTGATCACAGCTGTAAGATCTCTCTCCTGTGTGTGTTCTCTGATGCATTTTAATGCCTGATGAGGTGAATCTCTTCCCACAGTCAGAGCAGCAGTGAGTTCTCTTCCCTGTGTGTCTCTGCTGGTGTTTATTGAGGTGTTCTGATCTGGAGAGACTCTTCTCTGCCTCTTCAGCATCATGAGGTTGTTGAGGCTCCCCAGAGGATCCACGATAGTGAAGTTTCTCTCCTGTGTGAACAATAAAGTCAGACAGATGATTAAAGGCCCACAACAGCGGTAATCCACTGTAAAAGGTGATGCCAACAGTGTAGCCATGATGTTGGACAACAATTGACGTCTGTCATGAATGTTAAAATTATTTGACAATTGTCTTAAAATGAGCAAGAATAGTCATATTTTGTCTTGTTTTCACATTAGCAGTAACATAGATGATTGTAGGCTAGAAATAAGTTATTCATGTTGTTGAAACTCTAAGCAGTGTGCCAGACAACTTTTGGTCTCCAATATAGGCCCCTTTCTGTGTTTGCTAAAATTGCAGCACGAGGGCAATTTGATTGCAGAAACTCCTCCCTGCTAATGAAGAAACCGATAGTTATGGATGTAGTATATCTGTCAGGAGCAAAAATGGTGAGCAAAGATTTTAGTTTTTCACAATGTATTCTGAATGTGAATGGGGGAAAGTCGGGGGAGTAACCTCCATTTCCAGGTTGATGATGAGTTCATTTCACACTACTTTGGATTATAATTGTAAGGCTCGTTTGAATGTAATGTTTAATATAATATTTGCTACAGTATTATGAATTGTGTGTAATTATTAAAGAATCGTGTTAATGACAGTATCCATTTGGGTGTTGTCAATAAAGTTAAGATTTTATTTTTTATTTAACCAGGTAGGCCAGTCGAGAACAAGTTCTCATTTACAACTGCGACCTGGCCAAGATAAAGCAAAGCACTGCGACGAAAAAACAACAGAGTTACACGTGGGATAAACAAAAGTACAGTCAATAACACAATAGAAAAATCTGGAGTACGGAGGAAAAGCAATAAATAGGCCATAGTAGCGAAGTAATTACAATTTAACCTCTCTAGGGTCGGCGGGACGAAATCGTCCCACCTACTCAACAGCCAGTTGAATCCCGTGGCGCGTTATTCAAATACCTTAGAAATGCTATTACTTCAATTTCTCAAACATATGACTATTTTACACCATTTTAAAGACAAGACTCTCGTTAATCTAACCACACTGTCCGATTTCAAAAAGGCTTTACAACGAAAGCAAAACATTAGATTATGTCAGCAGAGTACCCAGCCAGAAATAATCAGACACCCATTTTCAAGCAAGCATATAATGTCACATAAACCCAAACCACAGCTAAATGCAGCACTAACCTTTGATGATCTTCATCAGATGACAACCCTAGGACATTATGTTATACAATACATGCATGTTTTGTTCAATCAAGTTCATATTTATATCAAAAACCAGCTTTTTACATTAGCATGTGACGTTCAGAACTAGCAAACTTCTGGTGAATTTACTAAATTACTCACAAAAAACATAACAATTATTTTAAGAATTATAGATATGCACTCGCTATGTCCGATTTTAAAATAGCTTTTTGGTGAAAGCACATTTTGCAATATTCTCAGTAGATAGCCCGGCATCACAGGGCTAGCTATTTAGACACCCACCAAGTTTAGCACTCACCAAAATCAGATTTACTATAAGAAAAATGTTATTACCTTTGGTGTTCTTCGTCAGAATGCACTCCCAGGACTTCTAGTTCAATAACAAATGTTGGTTTGGTTCAAAATAATCCATAGTTATGTCCAAATATCCTCTGTTTTGTTCATGCGTTCAAGACACTATCCGAATGGTAAAGAAGGGTGACGCGCACGACGCATTTCGTGACAAAAAAATTCAAAATATTCCATTACCGTACTTCGAAGCATGTCAACCGCTGTTTAAAATCAATTTTTATGCCATTTTTCTCGTAAAAAAAGTGATAATATTCCAACCGGGAAAGCGTGTTTAGGTTCAAAGACGAAAGAAAATAAAACATGGGGTCGCCTCGTGCACACGCCTCAGTCAGATTGTCCTCTGATAGAGCACTTGCCAAAAGCGCTAATGTTTTTCAGCCAGTGGCTGGAATTACATCATTCAGCTTTTTCCCGCCTTCTGAAAGCCTATGGGAGCCGTAGGAAGTGTCACGTCACAGCAAAGATCCTCAGTCTTCAATAAACAGAGTCAAGAAGCTCAAGGAATGGTCAGACAGGCCACTTCCTGTACAGAATCTTCTCAGGTTTTTGCCTGCCATATGTGTTCTGTTATACTCACAGACACCATTCAAACAGTTTTAGAAACTTTAGGGTGTTTTCTATCCAAAGCCAATAATTATATGCATATTCTAGTTTCTGGGCAGTAGTAATAACCAGATTAAATCGGGTACGTTTTTTTATCCGGCCGTGTAAATACTGCCCCCTACCCCCAACAGGTTAACAAATTAACACTGAAGTGATGGATGTGCAGATGATGATGTGCAAGTAGAAATACTGATGTGCAAAAGAGCAGAAAAAGTAAATAAAAACATGGGGATGAGGTAGGCAGTTTGATGGGCTATTTACAGATGGGCTGTGTACAGCTGCAGCGATCGGTAAGCTGCTCGGATAGCTGATGCTTAAAGTTAATGAGGGAGATATAAGTCTCCAACTTTAGCGATTTTTGCAATTCGTTCCAGTCATTGGCAGCAGAGAACTGGAAGGAAATGCGGCCAAAGGAGGTGTTAGCTTTGGGGACGACCAGTGAGATATACCTTCTGGAGCGCGTGCTACGGGTGGGTGTTGCTATGGTGACCAGTGAGCTGAGTTAAGGCGGCCTAGCAAAGTCTTATAGATGACCTGGAGCCAGTGGGTTTGGCGACGAATATGTAGCGAGGGCCAGCCGACGAGAGCATACAGGTCCCAGTGGTGGGTGGTATATGGGGCTTTGGTGACAAAACGGATGGCACTGTGATAGACTGCATCCAGTTTGCTGAGTAGAGTGTTGGAGGCTATTTTGAAAATGACATCGCCAAAGTCAAGGATCGGTAGGATAGTCAGTTTTACGAGGGTATGTTTGGCAGCGTAAGTGAAAGAGGACTTGTTGCGAAATAGGAAGCCGATTCTAGATTAAATTTTGGATTGGAAATGCTTAATATTAGCCTGGAAGGAGAGTTTACAGTCTAGCAAGACACCTAGGTATTTATAGTTGTCCACATATTCTAAGTCAGAAACGTCCAGAGTAGTGATGCTGGACGGGCGGGTGCGGGCAGCGATCGGTTGAAGAGCATACATTTAGTTCTACTAGCGTTTAAGAGCAGTTGGAGGCCATGGAAGGAGTGTTGTACGGCATTGAAGCTCGTTTGGAGGTTTGCAAACACAGTGTCCAAAGAAGGGCCAGATGTAAACAGAATGGTGTCTTCTGCGTAGAGGTGGATCAAAGAATCACCTGCAGCAAGAGCAACATCGTTGGTATATACAGAGAAAAGAGTCGGTCTGAGAATTGAACCCTGTGGTACCCCCATAGAGACTGCCAGAGGTCCGGACAACAGGCCCTCCGATTTGACACACTGAACTCTGTCTGAGAAGTAGTTGGTGAACCAGGCAAGTCAGTCATTTGAGAAACCAAGGCTATTGAGTCTGCCGATAAGAATACGGTGATTGACAGAGTCGAAAGCCTTGGCCAGGTTGATGAAGACGGCTGCACAGTACTGTCTTTTATCGATGGCGGTTATGATATCGTTTAGTACCTTGAGCGTGGCTGAGGTGCACCTGTGACCAGCTCGGAAACTGGATTGCACAGCGGAGAAGGTACGGTGGGATTCAAAATGGTCAGTGTTCTGTTTGTTAACTTGACTTTCGAAGACTTTAGAAAGGCAGGGCAGGATGGATACAGGTCAGTAACAGTTTGGGTCTAGAGTGTCACCCCCTTTGAAGAGGGGGATGACCACGGAAGCGTTCCAATCTTTAGGAATCTCGGACGATACGAAAGAGAGGTTGAACAGACTAGTAATAGGGGTTGCCACAATGGCGGTGGATAATTTTTGAAAGAGAGGGTCCAGATTGTAAAGCCCAGCTGATTTGTACGGGTCCAAGTTTTGCAACTCTTTCAGAACATCAGCTATCTGAATTTGGGTGAAGGAGAAGCTGGGGAGGCTTGGGGAAGTAACTGCGGGGGGTGGGGAGCTGTTAGTGCAGTACGCCACAGGATGTTATTGTGCTGGTCGAGGGCAGTCAGGTCTGGAGTGAACCAAGGGCTATATCTGTTCTTAGTTCTACATTTTTTGAAAGGGGCATGCTTATTTAAGGTGGTGAGGAAATTATAATTAAAGAACAAGCAGGCATCCTCTACTGACGGGATGAGGTCAATATCCTTCCAGGAGACCAGGGCCAGGTTGATTAGAAACGCCTGCTTGCAGAAGTGCTTTAGGGAGCGTTTGACAGTGATGAGGGGTGGTCGTTTGACCGCGGACCCATAACGGATGCAGGCAATGAGGCATTGATCACTGAGATACTGATTGAAAACAGCAGAGGTGTATTTGGAGGGCAAGTTGGTCAGGATAATATCTATGAGGCTGCCCATGTTTACGGATTTAGGGTTGTACCTGGTAGGTTCTTTGATAATCTGTGTGAGATTGAGGGCATCTAGCTTGGATTGTAGGATGGCCGGGGTGTTAAGGATATCCCAGTTTAGGTCACCTAACAGAACGAACTCTGAAGATAGATGGGGGCCAACCAATTCACATATGGTGTCCAGGGTACAGCTGGGAGCTGAGGGGGGTCTGTTAACAGGCGGCAACAGTGAGACTTATTTCTGGAGAGATTAATTTTTTTAATTAGAAGCTCGAACTGTTTGGGCATAGACCTGGAAAGTATGATAGAACTCCGCAGGCCATCTCTGCAGTAGATTGCAACTCCTCCCCCTTTGGCAGTTCTATCTTCACGGAAAATGTTGTAGCTGGGGATGGAAATTTCAGAATTTTTGGTGGCTTTCCAAAGCCAGGATTCAGACACGGCAAAGACATCAAGGTTGGTGGAGTGTGCTAAAGCAGTGAGTAAAACAAACTTAGGGAGGAGGCTCTGATGTTAACATGCATGAAACCAAGGCTTGTTCGATTACAGAAGTCAACAAATGAGAGCGCCTGGGGACACACAGGGCCTGGGTTAACCTCTACATCACCCGAGGAACAGAGGAGTAGGATGAGGGTACGGCTAAAGGCTATCTGAACTGGTCATCTAATGCGTTGTGAACAGAGAATAAAAGGAGCAGAATTCTGGGCGTGGTAGGATAGATTCAAGGCATAATGTACAGACAGGGGTATGGTAGGGTGCGGGTACAGTGGAGGTAAACCTAGGCGTTGAGTGATGATAAGAGAGGTTGCATCTCTGGAGGCACCAGTTATGCTAGGTGAGGTCACCGCATGTGTGGGAGGTGGGACAAAAGAGTTCTCCGAGGCATGTTGAGTGGGACTAGGGGCTCCGCAGTAAAATAAAACAAAAGTATACAAGGCATATTGACATTAGAGAGACAAAGCGAGGCATAAAGCAATCACAGGTGTTGATTGGGAGAGCTAGCTAAGACAACAACGGGTAAGACAACAGTTAATCAGCTAAGCCAACAACAACAGGTAAAATGGCGATGAATGGGCAGAGAGAGTCAGTTAACTACACACAGGGCCTGAGTTCGAGGCTGGGGCCGACAGATAATTAATCACGGAACTCCGTTTTGTTTAACAGTACAGCAGGCATCAGCTATGTAGCCAAGTGATCATAGGGTCCAGTGAACAGCAATATATGAACCAGGGAAGCCGTTAGGTAGTCGTTACTATGCTAGCCGGGAGACGCGCCTGGCTTGATGCTAACTGGTGCTAGCTTCGGGACAAGGGTGTTAGCCACTATAGCCACTCCGGTGCAAAGGTCCAGAGCTTACGGCAGGAATCCGGTGATATAGTGGCTTCTAGTTGTGTTAGTGAAGAGTCTAGGAGGCATCAGCTGTGTAGCCGAGTGATCATAGAGTCCACTGAGCAGGCCGGGAGATGGGCTGGGCCACTCGGTAGCAGCTAGCTAGCTGCGATTATCCGGTGTAATGGTCCGCTAGCAGTGGCTAACAATGACTAAATAGCTAGTAGCTAATTAGCTGGTTAGCTTCTGATGGCTAGCTGCTGATGGAGTTTCTAGATATAATGTCTAAAAAAATAGCAGATCCGTATCACATTGGGTGAGGCGGGTTGCCAGAAGGAATATTTAATTTAAAAATGGAAAAAGAGATTGAAATATATTGCAATATACATTTGAAGTCGGAAGTTTTCATAAACCTTAGCCAAATACATTTAAGCTACATCTTTCACAATTCCTGACATTTAATCCTAGTAAATATTCCCTGTCTTAGCTCAGTTAGGTTCACCACTTTATTTTAAGAATGTGTAATGTCAGAATAATAGTAGAGAATTATTTATTTCAGGTTTTATTTCTTTCATCACATTCCCAGTGGGTGAGAAGTAGGAAATACATTCAATTAGTATTTGGTAGCATTGCCTTTAAATTGTTTAACTTGGGTCAAACGTTTTGGGTAGCCTTCCACAAGTTTCCCACAATAAGTTGGGTGAATTTTGGCCCATTCCTCCTGACAGAGCTGGTGTAACTGAGTCAGAATGTAGGCCTTATAGCTCGCACACACTTTTTCAGTTCTGCCCAAAACATTTCTATAGGGTTGAGGTCAGGACTTTGTGATGGTCACTCCAATACCTTGACTTTGTTGTCCTTAAGCCATTTTGCCTCAACTTTGGAAGTATGCTTGGGGTCATTGTCCATCTGGATGAATCATTTTCGACCAAGATTTAACTTCCTGACTGATGTCTTGAGATGTTGCTTCAATATATCCACATGATTTTCCTCCCTCATGATGCCATCTATTTTGTGAAGTGCACCAGTCCCTCCTGCAGCAAAGCACTACCACAAAATTGTTATACATTTTGTCAACGTTTATGAGTTCTTCTGTAAATTAATGTGCCCATTCACCGATAGTTATGGGGAGAAAACATTTTCTGAACGTCATGCGCCAATGTAAAAATTGGGTTTTTGGATATAAATATGAACTTGATCGAACAAAAAATGCATGTATTGTGTAACATGATGTCCTAGGAGTGTCATCTGATGAAGATTGTCAAAGGTTAGTGCTTAATTTTAGCTGTATATCTAGTTTTGTGATGGCTATCCGTGCTTGGAAAATGGCTTTTTTTTGTTGCTAAGGTGCTATCCTACAATAATCTAATGTTTTGCTTTCACCGTAAAGCCTTTTTGAAATCGGACAATGTGGTTGGATTAACGAGTAGAGTATCTTTAAAATGCCGTATAATACTTGAATTTAAATTTTGAGAATTTTTTGGGGGGAATTTTGCGCCGTGCTATCTCACTGGTTGTTGTCCAACCAATCCCGTTAACCTCTCTAGGGTATGTGGGACGAAATCGTCCCACCTACTCAACAGCCAGTGGAATCCCGTGGCGCGTTATTCAAATACCTTAGAAATGCTATTACTTCAATTTCTCAAACATATGACTATTTTACACCAATTTAAAGACAAGACTCTCGTTAATCTAACCACACTGTCCGATTTCAAAAAGGCTTTACAAAGAAAGCAAAACATTAGATTATGTCAGCAGAGTACCCAGCCAGAAATAATTAGACACCCATTTTTCAAGCTAGCATATAATGTCACATGAACCCAAACCACAGCTAAATGCAGCACTAACCTTTGATGATCTTCATCAGGTGACACTCCTAGGACATTATGTTATACAATACATGCATGTTTTGTTCAATCAAGTTCATATTTATATCAAAAACCAGCTTTTTATATTAGCATGTGACGTTCAGAACTAGCATACCCACCGCAAACTTCCGGTGAATTTACTCAATTACTCACGATAAACGTTCACAAAAAACATAACAATTATTTTAAGAATTATAGATACAAAACTCCTTTATGCAATCGCTATGTCCGATTTTAAAATAGCTTTTCGGCAAAAGCACATTTTGCAATATTCTGAGTAGATAGCTCGCCGTCACGGGCTAGCTATTTTGACACCCACCAAGTTTGGCCCTCACCAAACTCAGATTTACAATTAGAAAAATGTGATTACCTTTGCTGTTCTTCGTCAGAATGCACTCCCAGGACTTCTACTTCAATAACAAATGTTGGTTTGGTTCAAAATAATCCATAGTTATATCCAAATAGCGGCGTTTTGTTCGTGCGTTCAAGACACTATCCAAGGGTAATGAAGGGTTACACGGCCGACGCGTTTCGTGACAAAAAAAAATCTAAATATTCCATTACCGTACTTCGAAGCATGTCAACCGCTGTTTAAAATCAATTTTTATGCTATTTTTCTCGTAAAAAAGCGATAGTATTCCGACCGGGAGTCGTTGTTTTCGTTCAAAGACGAAATAATAAAAACATGGGGTCGCCTCGTGCACGCGCCTCCAGTCTCTGTTCTCTGATCGACCACTATCAAAATGCGCTAATGTTTTTCAGCCAGGGCCTGCAAAGCCACCATTCAGCTTTTTGCCGCCTTCTGAGTGCCTATGGGAGCCGTAGGAAGTGTCACGTAACAGCAGAGATCCCCTGTTTTGGATAGAGATGATCAAGAAGGCCAAGAAATGATCAGACAGGGTACTTCCTGTACAGAATCTTCTCAGGTTTTGGCCTGCCAAATGAGTTCTGTTATACTCACAGACACCATTCAAACAGTTTTAGAAACTTTAGGGTGTTTTCTATCCAAATCAAACAATTATATGCATATTCTAGTTACTAGGCAGGAGTAGTAACCAGATTAAATCGGGTACGTTTTTTATCCGGCTGTGCAAATACTGCCCCCTATCCCCAACAGGTTAAGCACCAGCTGTTAGAGCAGCTCACAGATCACTGCACCTGTACATAGCCCATCTATAATTTAGCCCAAACAACTACCGCTTCCCCTACTGTATTAATTTATTTATTTTGCTCCTTTGCACCCCATTATTTCTATTTCTACTTTGCACTTTCTTCCACTACAAATCTACCATTCCAGTGTTTTACTTGCTATATTGTATTTACTTCACCACCATGGCATTTTTTGCCTTACCTCCCTTATCTCACCTCATTTGCTCACATTGTATATAGACTTCTTTTTCTACTGTATGTTTGTTTTACTCCATGTGTAACTCTGTGTTGTTGTATGTTGTCGAACTGCTTTGCTTTATCTTGGCCAGGTCGCAATTGTAAATGAGAACTTGTTCTCAACTAGTCTACCTGGTTAAATAAATGACTTGTTCTCAACTAGCCTACCTGGTTAATTAAAGGACTTGTTTTCAACTAGCCTACCTGGCTAATTAAAGGACTTGTTCTCAACTAGCCAACCTGGTTAATTAAAGGACTTGTTCTCAACTAGCCTACCTGGTTTAATAAAGGACTTGTTCTCAACTAGCCTACCTGGTTAAATAAAGGTGAAATAAATATAATGTCTCATCAGAGTAGGAGCTCTGACCTAGGAACAGATCCCACCTGTCCATCTAAAACTGATCTGAGACCAGCCTTCCTACTGAGACGCTTGATAAGAGTAGGAGCTCTGACCTAGGAACAGATCCCACCTGTCCATCTAAAACTGATCTGAGACCAGCCTTCCTACTGAGACGGTTGATAAGAGTAGGAGCTCTGACCTAGGAACAGATCTTACCTGTCCATCTAAAACTGATCTGAGACCAGCCTTCCTACTGAGACGGTTGATAAGAGTAGGAGCTCTGACCTAGGAACAGATCCCACCTGTCCATCTAAAACTGATCTGAGACCAGCCTTCCTACTGAGACGCTTGATAAATACAGCCTTCGGATGGGATTCCTTCTTCTACATGTCAGATGTTCTACAACAATAGATTTATGTCTGGATGAATGGCCGTGTTTGAGAGCATCAAAACTGATGTACCATGGGTAAATTGCGACTGACTGATGTACAAATAATATCGAGCAGTTATACACACGATGCAAGGTGATCAGTCAGTTGACTCAACTTTAAAAAATAAAAAAGTCGGCCGCCATGTCGAACGAACCCAACGTTAATCAACACAGTATGGACCCAACAGACCCATCAGAACAGGGTTTCCTGACCCTCTACTCAGGGACCAGAACCCAACGTTAATCAACACAGTATGGACCCAACAGACCCATCAGAACAGGGTTTCCTGACCCTCTACTCAGGGACCAGAACCAAATGTTAATCAACACAGTATGGACCCAACAGACTGGTTAAATAAAGGTGAAATAAAAAATAAATAAAATAAAAGATCAATGTCCCTGTTTTATAAGATAGTACTCACTGTATTTACTGGTGTTAATCAGATCAATGTCCCTGTTTTATTAGATAGTACTCACTGTATTTACTTGTGTTAATCAGATCAATGTCCCTGTTTTATAAGATAGTACTCACTGTATTTACTGGTGTTAATCAGATCAATGTCCCTGTTTTATTAGATAGTACTCACTGTATTTACTGGTGTTAATCAGATCAATGTCCCTGTTTTATTAGATAGTACTCACTGTATTTACTGGTGTTAATCAGATCAATGTCCCTGTTTTATTAGATAGTACTCACTGTATTTACTGGTGTTAATCAGATCAATGTCCCTGTTTTATTAGATAGTACTCACTGTATTTACTGGTGTTAATCAGTTCTCCAGTCTTCTCTTCTTCGTCCTCCTCTAATGTGACAGTAATCTCCCCCTCTTCATCTTTCATTCCAAAAACGTCTTCATCTTCTTTCACTTCATCCTCCACTCCAAAAACTGCATCTTCCTCCTCTTCTTTCACAGTAATATCCTCCTCTTCTTTCACTGAAACGTCTTTCTCTTCTTCTTCTTTCACGGTAACAGCCTCACCCTCTACTTGTTTTTGTATTGTAACAGCCTCCTCTTCCTCCTCCTCCTCCTCTTTCACCAGAGCGTCTTTCTCCGTCCAGCAGACCTCCGCTTCTTTAACAGGAGGAGAGTAGCTTAGTGAACTCATGGTCGGAGATGTTAGCTAGAGATAATAGCTAGTTAGCATTAGCGACTAGACTAGTGCTAACTTAACCAGCCAGCTAGTTGACTTACAACGTAAATATTAAATTAAATGGGGTAGCTAGTTGTTTCCACATAAGTATGTTTGAATCATAGTGGCAATTAAACCACGAAATTGTCTAAAGAACTTGAATGTTCCGACTTTGTCGGCTAGCGAGCTACCGAGGTGGCTGCAGTTGTTGAAGAAGCGTTCCGTCCACTAGATTATACGTCACACTAGAAACATCGCCTGAAAGACACATATCGCCATCTGCTGTCTGGAGGGAGGAAACGCAGTTGAGGAGGGAAAACTATTTTTATTCTTCATTGAATTATAATATTATAAAGCAGTTTAGGGAAACGGTTTTTTTCTCTCCATTAAATATGAATATTATATCAACAAGTACAAAGAGCAACAAGTGTTTGATTAGTTCAGATTTTTTATGAGAATTTAAAACAAACTCTACATCTACTCCACATCTGTATTTCTGATTCAGTCAAATAACTAGATATCAAAATAAGCACCTAGTTATTGGTACCCTTGATAATGATGAGCAAAAATTACTGTATGAAATAAATAAATTAACTTTACCCACTACCAGGATATTTTAGCCCAAAACCTGGTTACCTCTCTGCTAGGAGGCTGAAACTTGGCCATAAGTGGATCTTCCAGCAAGACACATCAACATCCATGAAGAAATGGTTAATTGGGCACAAAATCAACATTTTCAATGGCCATCTCAGTCTTCGGACTTGAACTCCATTGAAAACCTGTGGTTTGAATTGAACAGGGCAGTCCATAAGACAGACTAAATAAAACAAGGACATGGAGAGATTCTGTATGGAGGAATGGCTTGTTCGACATTGCAAGCGACTGCCGATTGACTGATCTACAAATTCCCTGTTGCTGCTGTTGAAAGAAGCGTTCCGTCCACTACATTATACGTCACACTAGCATCGCCTTAAAGCCCCACATGATGTATTGTTACACCATGTAGGAGCAGTATAGACCTAGTCTGTTCATTATATACATCTACATGATGTATTGTTACACCATGTAGGAGCAGTATAGACCTAGTCTGTTCATTATAGACATCTACATGATGTATTGTTACACCATGTAGGAGCAGTATAGACCTAGTCTGTTCATTATATACATCTACATGATGTATTGTTACACCATGTAGCAGCAGTATGGAGGTACAGTGGGGGACAAAATTGTTGACACTCTTGATAAAGATGAGCAAAAACGACTCTATAAAAAAAATTCAAATACTGAGCTATATTGTGTCAAAAATACAGGGAAATGATTTTATACTAATACAATAGCTCAGAGAAAGATATATAGTTTAACATGTAATTCTCAAAAGGTAGGGGTCTGAATTATTGCCACCCATGTTTTCAATACTCCAGCACCTTCCCCTTGGGAGGATAACAACACTGAAATGTTTTATGAGATTAGAGAACACATTGGGTGGGATCTTCAAGCCCAATACCAAACCAATCAGGTGGTTGTTTGATGAAATGAAGCTTCAGACGCCATTGATGACGTGCTGCTGATAAAGTGATACAGGCATCGGTACACTGCTTTGAAGTTTACTGCTTAGCGATTTGGACGCAGGCGTCGTAGCTCCGGTATCAAAAGTAACATCCCTACTGACAACAAGGCAGCAGAGTCTACCGTGCTAATGCGTTCCCACTAGATATCACAACCACACAGTATATGAAAGCATGAGGTGTGGCTGACGTTTACAAGCTGGAGCTAAATACCGAGCTAGCATACAAACTCTGTAGCACATAGTGCATTGTGGGTAGTTTAGAAGATATCCGGAAATAAGTCAAGAAATATGTAACAACGCAAAAACATAACTGTTTGTACTTATAGGGAACCATATCGTGACTACAACTAGCTTACTACGTCTTTAACCACACTGTGTTGTTACACTAGCGAGTAAAAACGAATGCTTCCTATACTTTAACCTTTTGTCTGAAAATTAAAATAAACATTTTACTCAACTGCGTTACCCACTCCAGTCAGCAGATGGCGGTGTGGGAATTTAAGGTAATGCTGTTGGTGTGACGTATAATTTAGTGGACGGAACGCTTCTAACAACAGTTAGTCAGCCACCTCAGTAGCTTGCTAGACAAAATAGCCGAACCAATAAAGCTCATTAGACGCTTTAGTGTATATTAGCCACTGTGTTTTAAACCCACTTCTGTCGTCTAGTTAGTTATCAGATTTAATTTCATATTTGCGGTGTTGTTGTTATTAGTCAGCTAGCGGGCTGGTTAAGTTAGCATTAGCCTAGCTAACTAACATCTCCGACCATGAGTTCACTAAGCTACTCTCCTCCTGATAAAGATGATGTTGTTGTTGAACTGATGTGTGGTGTTAGAGGGGAAATATTCAATAGCTACATCAATATTTTGACTTTTAAATTATTTATTTATGGCCATTGAGTCTTGAAGAATATAACACATGCCTCATGAGCTTAGTTCAACTGTTGTACCCCATCAGAACCCCAAATAAGCTTTTTATACTCCAATGTTTAGAAACAATTTAAATGATAAACAAACACTGTAAACACTCACACTCAAAACATGGTTAAAACTATGTTGATATCATGGATGGTCAGTCCTTGCATCCATAGGTCCGTCTATGAATTTGAGAGTAGTTACATTTCTCCAGCCCCATCATCATCTTATAACCAAAACAGTGGTGGAATTACAGCTTTGTTATTGTTTGAACTGCAGATTAATTGGTTGATTGTGTGGCTTGTTTAAAGGGACAACCTAGTTTTTAAACAGAAACAAAATGGCTGCCCAGAGTCTTGGTTTGGTAAACAGCTGAGGGATGGGGGAAGGAGAAGTGTAACCACTCTCAAATTCATAGAGAAAGCTATTGTAGAAACCGTAACCCAACACCTAGCGACCTCGTCAAGAAGTTCAGACATCTTGGCGTAACAGTTATAAGCTGTTGACTTAACAGTCGCTGGACCCAGGTTTGAGTTCAGCTCAGGACTACCCCCTGAATTCACTACACTCTGAATACAAGGACTGGCTGGCCATAAGGTCAAAATTATAGTTTTAACCAGATTTCAAGGCTATATAGTGCTTGTTTACAAACAGTGGCGTTTTTTCAAGCTTATGTTTTGGTTTCTGATGGGGTAATACAGTTGAAACATTTGAGGCATTTCTAAGTTATATTCTTCAAGAATCAATGGTTATATAGTAAATGGGTCTTTCTATAACTGCCAGTGTAGATTTTCCTGTGGGGGTCAAATTGTTAGAGCTGTTGATAAGTCATTAGCTGTGTTAGAATACTCATACTAACCGTACTATTTGTGATGTTAATTGAGTATATAGTGTGCTTATTGGTCATAGTATGATATAGTTAGTATGCCAAAACCTCCCGGATGTCGTAGTAAATTCGCCATAATATGACGTAAACACGCAGTACGTTAGGGCCCATAATGCATTTCTTCAGGAAATGGGCGTGGCTTCACATCGTTTTCAGATTTGAAGAAAATTGCAGAAAATATGCAGCCGAAGTCCAACGAGAGCCGATACAAATTCATTGCTTTAACTAATTATGACAAATGTTAAGAAAATGTTGAGCAATGTAATAAAATAATTACTTTTCAAATAAGTTACTTTACACGTCATTTTGGCTGACTATTTGCTAGCATGTTATTACAGCAGTATGTACCGGTATGTTAACTAGCTACCTAACGTTAGTTGGCTACTTATACATCAAACTTGCCAGTATATGAACTATATTCTATCTAACTAACTACCCAACGTTTATTGACTTGATTATTCCCGTCATTCTTAGCTTAGCTAAATGGTATAGTCGTTGTGCTTTCTCAATGGACATTCGGGTGCTTTCATAAATTCACTCTGATTGACTATCTACTCTGATTTCTGAGCACTCTCGTCTGAGTACCAGAGTGCAGAATAATGAATTTACTAGCGCTCAACACCCGTTCAATATGTCCAGGTGTCAGTAAACGTAGGCAACAAATGTTTTCCAGCAGCACAGTTACAGTCACCCTGGATAACATGAAAACTGCCTAACAGCTCTGCTAGGGCGAGTAAAATGGTCAGAGTCTCATTTGTGTCTGGAAGTAGCAAAGATAATATTCAGAATACATTGTGAAAAACTAAAATCTTTGCTCACAATTTTTGCTCCAGGCAGATATAGTACATCCATAACTATCGGTTTCCTCATTAGCAGGGAGGAGTTTCTGCAATCAAATTGCCCTCGTGCCACAATTTTAGCAAACACAGAAAGGGGCCTATATTGGAGACCAAAATTCCTCTGGCACACTGCTTAGAGTTTCAACAACATGAATAACTTATTTCTAGCCTACAATCATCGATGTTACTACTAATGTGAAAACAAGACAAAATATGACTATTCTTGCTCATTTTAAGGCAAATTTCAAATAATTGTAACATTCATTACAGACGTCAATTGTTGTCCAACATCATGGCTCCGCTGTTGGCATCACCTTTTACAGTGGATTACCGCTGTTGTGGGCCTTTAATCATCTGTCTGACTTTGTTGTTCACACAGGAGAGATATGGGACTATCGTGGATCCTCTGGGGAGCCTCAACAACCTCTTGATGCTGAAGAGGCAGAGAAGAGTCTCTCCAGATCAGAACACCTCAATAAACACCTGCAGACATCCACAGGGAAGAGAACTCACTGCTGCTCTGACTGTGGGAAGAGATTCACCTCATCAGGCATTAAAATTCATCAGAGAACACACACAGGAGAGAAATCTTATTGCTGTGGTGAATGTGGGAAGAGTTTTACTGACTCTAGTGGTCTGACGAAACACCAGAGAATACACACAGGAGAGAAACCTTATAGCTGTGGTCAATGTGAGAAGAGGTTTGCTGCATCTACCAGTCTGACTCTACATCAGAGAACACACACAGGACAGAAACCTTATATCTGTGGTCAATGTGGGAAGAGTTTTGGTCAATCTTGCCATCTGACTCAACACCAGAGAACACACACAGGAGAGAAATCTTATAGCTGTGATCAATGTGGGAAGAGTTTTGCTGCAACTAGAACTCTGACACTACACCAGAGAAGACACACAGGAGAGAAACCTTATAGCTGTGATCAATGTGGGAAGAGTTTTACTACATCTTTCTATCTGACTAAACACCAGAGAATACACACAGGAGAGAAATCTTATAGCTGTAATCAATGTGGGAAGACTTTTACTCAGTCAACCAACCTGGTATCACATCAGAGAACACACACAGGACAGAAATCTTATAGCTGTGGTGAATGTGGGAAGAGTTTTACTCAGTCAAACAGCCTGGTATCACATCAGAGAACACACACAGGAGAGAAACCTTATAGCTGTGGTGAATGTGGGAAGAGTTTTACTCAGTCAAACAGCCTGGTATCACATCAGAGAACACACACAGGAGAGAAATCTCATAGCTGTAATCAATGTGGGAAGAGATACTCTGATAAAAGATCTCTGATTAAACATCAGAAAATTCATGAAGGAGTTGTTTCATGATATCAGTGAAATAAAATGTAGAATGTTTTAACATTGTAGAAGGAGTATTTTAATGATGTCACAATCTAGAACCCTAAACGTTTGTCCCCTGTTCTATTGATTTCAACATGATATGGATATTAGCCTCAGGGGGAAAATCCAGGCTCTGAATTGGAAGAGTTACTATTGATGTGATTTAACAAAAAGTACTAACACAAAAATAGCTGTGTTACACTTACCACGTTGGTGACACACTGGAATCCAAATGCAACACTTCAAAATGTAGCGAGCTGTTTTATACAAATTGTCCTCTAACCAGGGATGTACACATTATTCCCAGATTCCGTGTGATTTTTGAGCTGTTCGTTTTAACAGGACGTGCAACCTCATCTCCCTCCTGTCGTATAATTGATTTCAACATGATATTAATGAGTGATGACAAATAAGTGTTGTGTTCCTTTATTTAGTGACCCCTACATTTAAATGCATCACTCCAAAATGTATCTGACTGTCTTCTGCAGGTTGTCCTCTAACCAGTGAGGTAAAATATATCTCCCATTTCCATGTGTTTTTTTAGTTGTGTTAGTTTCAACATCATGTACAACCTGATTTCCCCCCTAATTGATATCAGTGATTTATTGCTACTTGTCAAAACAACAGCGTTTTTGGTGCTTGTACAGTTTTATAAGGTGCTTGTTTTAAATAATACAAGTAATATGATTATTGTGACAGATGTTTGTGTATGTATTACATTTTATGTTTAGGTTTTCAATTTATCACAAACTGTTTCTGCATTTGGACTACTGATTTGGACACGTTTAAGCTGTGACATTGGGGATATCTCACCTAGCAAAATGTCGTAGAAAATAAGACTATGCCCGACATACAATATAAGTTTGGTTTTAGTTGAAAGTGAAAGTTGAAAAGAAAACAATTTAATTTCAACATACTTACAGCCTAAACACATAGTCACAGTACAATAATCAATTATATGAACAATCCTACATCACTCCAGTATTTATTTACAACATTCAAGTACTAATTGTCTTTATTCCACTACTGAAGAAGCATGACTCAAATCACCTCATATTTCAAACATTAAGCCTGACAAAAGATACATTTTATGCCTCACCATTAAGTTAATTATTGCTAATACATATTAACAAAGGGGTGTACATTTGGGTTTTATATTTCATGTTTAATATTCATGTAAGATTTAGTAATCATAATTATTTATGCAACCAACTGATAATTTTTGGGTACAATTACATTGACATTGTTGCCCTGCTTTTAGAATATCAGGGTTCATTCCCAGATGTGCCAACCCAAATGTACTAGAACATGACATTGGGGACTGGGCCCCGATCCAACAACATGCCTATCTAGTGAACCCTGAAAAGAGAGAGAAGCTGTGAGGTGGGAAGTTACTACGGATATTGCAGGAGTTTCCTCTTGAAATCAGACATGTTCGTTTTAAGGACAATTTGCTGATTGTTTCACGGGTGGGCAGTTAAAAAGTTTTGTGTTTTGTGTTTAGCCAGTGCGTTGCCATGGATCACAATTTATTATGACTGCATGTTTTTCCGTATTAGAGATGAGTTTTGTTTGGGCCACGTTCC
Organism: Salmo salar; assembly: GCF_965601325.2. Taxonomy (NCBI): domain Eukaryota; kingdom Metazoa; phylum Chordata; class Actinopteri; order Salmoniformes; family Salmonidae; genus Salmo; species Salmo salar. The sequence goes on from NW_027675463.1 coordinate 81,003, forward strand.
AAGGGGATGAGAGTTCTAGAAGCTAGTGAGTTTTTGGAACACGAGAGTTCTAGAAGCTAGTGAGTTTTAGGAAGACGAGAGTTCTAGAAGCTAGTGAGTTTTAGGATTCTATAGTAAGAAAAAGGATAAAAAAATATTTTGATTGTATATTATTATTTAGAAATGTGTTTTTCTTGTTTTTAATTGTTGACAAGTATCGCTCGTTAGTCAGTATGTGTTACACCTGTGCTGGCTTGTCCATCTCGTTGGTAGGAAGGTGTTTCACCTGAGCTGGTCCAGGTTCTATTTAAGAGTGTCTGGCCCAGTGCTCCAGTTGTCTTGATACATGTGGAGAGTCAACACCTTTAGTTGCTCCACCTTTTTGGTTTGCTTCCTGTCTTTAAGTTTGGTGTGGGTTTTTCTTTTGTTTTCCTCTTCTTGGGCAGATTTAGTGGGTCTCATGGTGGGTGTCTTTTATGTCCCAGTTGTTGTTACTAGTCAACTTCCAGTGTCCCAAGCTTATATTTTGGGTTGGATATTCCCATTAACATTTTAATCAATGGCAATTACTCATTAGTCTTTGTTTCTGGTTTTTGTGTACTAAATATTTCTGTTTATTTTCAATGTTTTTTTAATCTTTTTCCTGTGAAGCCATTTTGTTGCATCCATGTCTGAAATGTGCTGTATAAATAAAGCTTGATTTTATTTGAACATATAATGAACCCAATGACCGACCAATCAACAGACTCTTGGTCCACCTTAGTATGAAAAAACTGTATCAATCCCACTTTTCCAGCCTGCTGAAGGCGTGGTGGAGTAGAAACACCACCCCCGGCTCTACCAGGGGCTTGAGGTGGTCTCCCACAGTTCTGCTTATGTCATGTTCTGTGGCCTTGCTGTTCCAATTTCTTGACTGCCCCTGCAACACAGAAACACATTTAGTCATATTATATAAAACACTCAAAGTAATGGATATGGAGCATCTTTGGCCTCAGTTACACCTGGCACCTAAATGTGACTTCTGTCATCTGATCACTCCAAGCTGCATTAGGTTCAGATCTACCAGGATGGGCCTTTGACACAGTATGGATACAGTCAGGCCACCAAATATGCATCAGCAATGTAAAGAGATGTTGGGAAAAGTACATTATACACAAATGACCTTCGTAATATCAAAGAACAAATGTGTGTGCCTGAGGGGAAATTAACTTCATACAGCCAAAAGGGTGAGAAATTACACCAATATCAGTGGACAATTTGCACTAATGTAAATAAACATAGATGGAACATATTCCCTTTAGCTGACGTGATGAACCGCTAAGGGGACATAAATATTTACCATCTAAACCATGTGTGACCTCTCACCTCTCTGGCTGTAGAAGTGTTCTGCCTAACCAGTCCCCCAAAACAGCGCTCTGACTGAGCTCCACCCTCACTGGGTCTTCAGAGGAGAGGAAGGCTGAGGAGGGATGGAAGGATGAATGGATCAGTCAGTCAATAATGTGTAGAGCTGCTGTCTATGCTGTCTGACTAAATCACTATTTTAGTAGTTCATTAAAGTAAATAAGGCTTTATGACTGCTGAATACCAACTATCAATCACTTAGATCATGTATTTTCAGGTAGAGATACATCCTTGGGACGTCCCTAGCCCGTTGAAGTTGACATTTAAAATGGTTAAGGTAGGGGTTAAGGTTAGGGTTTAGGGTAGGGATGTCCCAAGGATCCCAGATAGCATTGACCATTGTGCATTCTTCTGTCTCTTTTACATAGCAGGTGATGGGTTCTGACTTCTGAACTTGAAAATATTAAATATCCTTATTATGTGAAATTGAATGAAACAATAATGTATGTTGATGGTCATATAATGTACAATATTCCATGATGTTTCTATATGATAACAATAGAGTAATATATTTAATATGATGTACAATATTCCATGATGTTTCTATATGATAACAATAGAGTAATATATTTAATATGATGTACAATATTCCATGATGTTTCTATCTGATAACAATAGCGTAAAATATTGAATATACAATTTTTTTAACAGTTTCACAAATTCATTTTAATTAACTTAATCATTATGATTCAACATCAGTTCACCCTCTCACCTCATACTGTATTGGAGCAGCAGCAGCTGACTGCCCAGTTCAACATCAGTTCACCGTCTCACCTCATACTGTATTGGAGCAGCAGCAGCTGACTGCCCAGTTCAACATCAGTTCACCGTCTCACCTCATACTGTATTGGAGCAGCAGCAGCTGACTGCCCAGTTCAACATCAGTTCACCGTCTCACCTCATACTGTATTGGAGCAGCAGCAGCTGACTGCCCGGTTCAACATCAGTTCACCGTCTCACCTCATACTGTATTGGAGCAGCAGCTGCTGACTGCCCGGTTCAACATCAGTTCACCGTCTCACCTCATACTGTATTGGAGCAGCAGCTGCTGACTGCCCGGTTCAACATCAGTTCACCGTCTCACCTCATACTGTATTGGAGCAGCAGCAGCTGACTGCCCGGTTCAACATCAGTTCACCGTCTCACCTCATACTGTATTGGAGCAGCAGCAGCTGACTGCCCGGTTCAACATCAGTTCACCTTCTCACCTCATACTGTATTGGAGCAGCAGCAGCTGACTGCCCGGTTCAACATCAGTTCACCGTCTCACCTCATACTGTATTGGAGCAGCAGCTGCTGACTGCCCGGTTCAACATCAGTTCACCGTCTCACCTCATACTGTATTGGAGCAGCAGCTGCTGACTGCCCGGTTCAACATCAGTTCACCGTCTCACCTCATACTGTATTGGAGCAGCAGCGGCTGACTGCCCGGTTCAACATCAGTTCACCGTCTCACCTCATACTGTATTGGAGCAGCAGCGGCTGACTGCCCGGTTCAACATCAGTTCACCGTCTCACCTCATACTATATTGGAGCAGCAGCAGCTGACTGCCCAGTTCAACATCAGTTCACCGTCTCACCTCATACTGTATTGGAGCAGCAGCAGCTGACTTGATCGTTGATACTAATCATCATGTTTGAATCTGAGAGTAAATAGAGCCGACTACACTCTAAAAATGAAGGGTTCAACTGGAGTCGTTCTCAGATCCCCTAAGAACCGTAGGGTTCTTGGTCAATGAAAAACAGCCCCAAAAGGTTCTTCAAAGAACTTGTTAGAAGGTGGGTTCATCGAGGAACCTCCGTTGTTGCTGGACTTCTTCCGGGAACTTCGCAATTACAACTGAAAACGATGGTGACAAGTTTGGATGCGACAACAGTTAAAAAGGATAAGTTGGGTTGATGTTTGGCTCTGAATATGTCTCGAAATAATGTATTATAATAAAATAACATACTAATAATGAATAACGAAGACAATGATAGTTTTCTGTGAATATCTTCCATAACGTTACTATAGTTAATTAAAGTTAATATTAGAAAGCCGGGTTTGACCGTCGGCGTTGTATGAGCTACAGTACAGTACCGTTAGCTAGCTAGCTAACGTTATGTCCTAACTAGGCACAACTAGGTTTGGATTATTTCCTCAACTATATTCTTTCCCATATATTGTATATCGTTTCCATAAAGACAACATGGCTTTACACTCATTAACGTAAGTTTCCAATCTAGAGCAGTTCTCATTTTTGTGATAATGAACTAGCTAACGTTAGCTTCGTTAACTAACTAACTAAGTAAGGACGGTGACCTGTCCAGACGAGATGTTACAACGTACTGAATCGTCAATGGAGGTCTTCCTCTTTATATAGCCTGCTACAGCATGCAATACTATTAACTCACAAGGGGGCATAACGTGACATGGACAATACTATCCCATTTTGGAAACGTTACATGTACAATACTATCCCATTTTGGAAACGTTACATGTACAATACAATCCCATTTTGGTAACGTTACATGGACAATACTATCCCATTTTGGAAACGTTACATGTCCGCCCCCTTGTGGAGGGAAATTAATATCTTAGATGGTAGCTGTAGATGGGATTCAAATGCATAATGGTATTAATACAGTGTCTAGACTACCTCTTTTGTATAAATGCCCTTCAGAATCCAAACACAGTATTGCCACGCAGCAAAATGTTGAGTATAATCTTTCAAGTCAGCCTGTCACACAATGCTATTCTCAAACATAACTAATCAATTAGTTGTTTTTCAACAATATTTTAACCTGCAGGAATATTTTCACATTTCTATCTCATGGTTAGTTCCTAGGATAATGCAACTCATACATTTTTCATTACTTCTAAAATGGGGTACAGGTTTAAAATAATTACAGGTTTAGAATAAGTACAGGTTTAAAACAAGTTTCCATAAAGCCAACATGGCTTTACTCTCATTAACGTAAGTTTCCAATCTAGAGCAGTTCTCACTTTTGTGATAATGAACTAGCTAACGTTAACTAACTATTACAGGTTTAAATCAAGTATATGTTTAAAATAATTACAGGTGCACCTTACTAGCTTATACTATATCATAAATGGTCTTAACTAGTAAACACAGATTCTAGTTTTCATTCAGTTCACAGATGGCTGGCTGGGCTTTACACCTCCAAGGCGGCGGCGGCGGCGGCGCCCCCCCCCCCCACCCCCACCCAGGAATACACACTCAGAGCCTAAAAACTCCACTTTGCGTGCTTCGCTCACATTCTTTTTTTTTTTTTAACTACGTTCGAGATGTGGTATCCACTCGGCTCGCTGCCTCTCAGATCAAAGGTGGGACCATCTGCTCCGTTCCTGAAGTGTGGTCTCCCTGAGATCCCAAGTTAGAGGGATCCCTGGTGCACCATTTACCCAGGTCACCAGGAGCGGTCACCAAGTCAAGATTCACATCCCCAAATGTGGTGATTAATTTCTTTAACATCAAATGAGGAGACAAACTTATCACACAAGTCAGAGTTATACTTAAACTAAATCTTTATTAACTTATTAATAAGGGAGCAGGTCAATACAACACGCAAATATAGGGTGAATCAATTGAGTGCTCTACGATAATGATGGCTGGTCGACGAATCACTCCCAGATGACTCGTTGAGAACCACGATACAAAAGTACAAAGGTATTTTAAAGCCAAGATACACCCCTTTCAACCTACATGACAAACAACCGATGAATAGAATGGGTCACAAGCTTAAGATTTGTATGAAAGATGCTTCTAATTCTCAGCAGACAGTATCTGCTGTAAAAACAGTACTCTTTGTGTAGAGACCAGGGTCTGGCCCTGGGGTCATCTCTCCCTGGTACCATATAGAACAGAAACATTAACTCATGTTCTGGAATGCAGTCTCTTTAGGTTTTATCACCCAAAAGACATTGTAAATCTCCTGTCAGTGTTTTCTCCCAGAGGCCCATCCTCAGTAGAACACAGACATAATAGTTATAAGAACCCTCTATTCTGTTGCATAAAACAACCATTTGATGCAATAAAAGTATTATAACAAAGTTGCAGTTTTGCTCTCTGTGTCCACTGAAAGTTGACTAGTAACAACAACTGGGACCTAAAAGACACCCACCATGAGACCCACTAAATCTGCCCAAGAAGAGGAAAACAAAAGAAAAACCCACACCAAACTTAAAGACAGGAAGCAAACCAAAAAGGTGGAGCAACTAAAGGTGTTGACTCTCCACATGTATCAAGACAACTGGAGCACTGGGCCAGACACTCTTAAATAGAACCTGGACCAGCTCAGGTGAAACACCTTCCCACTAACGAGATGGACAAGCCAGCACAGGTGTAACACATACTGACTAACGAGGTGACACCAATCAGTGCGTCCTACGTGCTAACGAGCTAGACGTGCTGACGAGCTAGACGGGCTAACGAGCTAGACGGGCTAACGAGCTAGACGGGCTAACGAGCTAGACGTGCTAACGAGCTAGACGTGCTAACGAGCTATACATGCTAACGAGCTAGACGGGCTAACGAGCTAGACGTGCTAACGAGCTATACATGCTAACGAGCTAGACGGGCTAACGAGCTATACATGCTAACGAGCTAGACGGGCTAACGAGCTAGACGTGCTAACGAGCTAGACGTGCTAAAGTCCAACCTCAAAACAAAATGGAAAAACCAAAGACTAACACCTTAATAGAATGCTTACCACCAACAGAAAACAACTTCCATTTCTCATTATAATCAACTACAATGCTTCACCTTCTACAATATAAACATGGTGTCTACTGGCTGTCAACAATTAAAAACAACAAGAAAAAAACCCTAAAACGCTTCTGGAACACATTTTTTATATTTTTTTCCCCACTAGCTTCTAGAACTCTGGTCCCCTTGGAACGAAAAATACGGAAAAGAATAAGAGATAAAACTCATCTCCAAAAAACCAGTCAAAATAAATTGTAATCAATGGCACTGGCTAACGCAAAACGTATTAACTGCCCACAATCAGCAACCAAGTTGTCCTTACCAGGGACATGTCTCATTTCGAGCTTCTCTCTCTTCTCAGGGTTCACTAAATAGGCATGTTGTTGGATCGGGGCCCAGTCCCCAATGTCATGCTCTAGTACATTTGGGTTGGCACATCTGAGAATGAACCCTGATATTCTAATAGCAGGGCAACAATGTCAATATAATTGTACCAAAAATTGTCAGTTGGTTGCATAAATAAATATTTGGTTGCATAGTCCTTTTTTCAAGGTATTTTCAATGACATTTTTCTAGGTGGGATATCCCCAATGTCAAAACACAGTTTTAACATGTACAAATCAATAACCAATATGCAGAAACAGTTTGTGATAAATTGAAAACCTAAACATAACATGTGCTACATACACAAACATCTGCCACAATAATCATATTACTTTTTAAAAACAAGCTCCTTATAAACTGCACAAGCACCAGAAACACTGTTGTTTTGACAAGTAGCAATAAATCACTGATATCGATTAAGGGTGAAATCAGGTTGTACGTGATGTTGAAACTAGCACAACTAAAAAAACACATGGAAATGGGAGATGTCTTTTACCTCACTGATTAGAGGACAACCTGCAGAAGACAGTCAGCTACATTTTGGAGTGAAACATTTAAATGTAGGGGTCGCTAAACAAAGGAACACAACATTTATGTCATCACTCATCGATATCATGTTGAAATCAATTGTGTGAGAGGAGGGAGATGAGGTTGCACGTCCTGTTAAACTAACAGCTAAAAATCCACATGGAATATGGGAGTAATGTGTACATCCCTGGTTAGAGGACAATTTGTAGAAAACAGCTAGCTACATTTTGAAGTGTTGCATTTTGATTCCAGTGGGTCACCAACATGGTCACCAACTCTTTTTTTGTTAGTCACTTTTTGTTAAATCACATAAATAGTAACTCTTCCATTTCAGAGCCTGGATTTTCCCCCTGAGGCTAATATCCATATCATGTTGAAATCAATAGAACAGGGGACAAACGTTTAGGGTTCTACATTGTGACATCATTAAAATACTCCTTCTACAATGTTAAAACATTCTACATTGTGACATATCATTGATATCATGAAACAACTCCATGTATTTTCTGATGTTTGATCAGATGTCTTTTATCAGAGTATCTCTTGTTACATTGATCACAGCTATAAGGTTTCTCTCCTGTGTGTGTTCTCTGGTGTAGAGTCAGAGTGCTAGATGTAGTAAAACTCTTCCCACATTGATCACAGCTATAAGGTTTCTCTCCTGTGTGTGTTCTCTGGTGTTGAGTCAGAGTGCTAGATGCAGCAAACCTCTTCCCACATTGACCACAGCTATAAGGTTTTTCTCCCGTGTGTGTTCTTTGGTGTATCTTCAGTTTGCCAGATTGAACAAAACTCTTGCCACATCGAGTACAGCTATAGGGTTTCTCTCCTGTGTGTCTTCTCTGGTGCATCTTCAGTTCTCCAGATTGAACAAAACTCTTCCCACATTGAGTACAGCTATAGGGTTTCTCTCCTGTGTGTCTTCTTTGGTGTATCGTCAGATGGTTAGATTTTAAAAAAAACTTCCCACATCGAGTACAGCTATAGGGTTTCTCTCCTGTGTGTGTTCTCTGGTGAAGAGTCAGATTGCGCAAGCAAGTAAAACTCTTCCCACACTCATCACAGATATAAGGTTTCTCTCCTGTGTGTACTCTCTGGTGTGATATCAGGCTGCTTCGATGAGTAAAACACTTCCCACATTGATCACAGCTAAAAGGTTTCTCTCCTGTGCGTGTTCTCTGGTGTAATTTCAGGCTGGTTGAATGAGTAAAACTCTTCCCACATTCATCACAGCTGTATGGTTTCTCTCCTGTGTGTGTTCTCTGGTGTGTTATCAGGTTGATTAGCTGAGTAAAACTCTTCCCACATTGATCACAGCTAAAAGGTTTCTCTCCTGTGTGTGTTCTCTGGTGTAATTTCAGGCTGGTTGAACGAGTAAAACTCTTCCCACATTCATCACAGCTAGAAAGTTTCTCTCCTGTGTGTATTCTCTGGTGTGATATCAGGCTGCTTCGATGAGTAAAACTCTTCCCACATTGATCACAGCTAAAAGGTTTCTCTCCTGTGTGTTTTCTCTGGTGGAATTTCAGGCTGGTTGATTGAGTAAAACTCTTCCCACATTCATCACAGCTATATGGTTTCTCTCCTGTGTGTGTTCTCTGGTGTGTTATCAGGTTGCCTAGTTGAGTAAAACTCTTCCCACATTGATCACAGCTAAAAGATTTCTCTCCTGTGTGTGTTCTCTGGTGTAATTTCAGGCTGGTTGAACGAGTAAAACTCTTCCCACATTCATCACAGCTAGAAAGTTTCTCTCCTGTGTGTATTCTCTGGTGTGATATCAGGCTGCTTCGATGAGTAAAACTCTTCCCACATTCATCACAGCTATAAGATTTCTCTCCTGTGTGTGTTCTTTGGTGTACAATAAGATGGCTAGATGTATCAAAACTCTTCCCACATTGAGTACAGCAATAAGCTTTCTCTACTGTGTGGCTTCTCCGATGAATTTTAATGCCTGATGAGGTGAATCTCTTCCCACAGTCAGAGAGGTTAATTATCTTCCCTGTGGGTCTCTGCTGGTGTTTCTTGAGGAGTTCTGATCTGGAGAGACTCTTCTCTGCCTCATCAGCATCATGAGGTTGTTGAGGCTCCCCAGAGGATCCACGATAGTCCCGTCTCTCTCCTGTGTGAATGACAAAGTCATACAGATGGTTAAAGGCCCACAACAGCAGAAATCCACTGTAAAAGGTCATGCCAACAGCGTAGCCATGATGTTGAACAACAATTGACATCTGTAATGAATGTAATGATTACTTGACATTTGTCTTAAAATGAGCAACAATAGTCATATTTTGTCTTGTTTTCACATTAGTAGTAACATCTAAGATTGGAGGCCCTTTTCTATGTTTGCTGGTGAGAAAAGATGTTTGCTCAGGGGAGTAACCTCCATTACCAGGTTGCTTATGAGTTCATTTCACACTACTTTGGATTATAATTGTCAGGCTCGCTTGAATCTCCTGCTTAATATAATGTTTGTGTCGTCATCGCAAATCAACCGCTTTGTACTTAAAAAACACTTCAACCAGTAAAATGCTCTTTGGCTTTTCCATCAGCCTGACAATGAGGGTTTGTACACTGTTTGCCAAATTGGCCCATAACTTCACCTAACAACAACATAGACCTACTGTAGGACCCATAACTTCACCTAACAATAACATAGACCTACTGTAGGACCCATAACTTCACCTAACAATAACATAGACCTACTGTAGGACCCATAACTACACCTAACAACAAATATAGGAAAATAGCTCTGTGTGTTGAACAATAGCCTATCCATCAAGGAACAGTTCTCTACACATTATGAGCTAAGTATCTCCGTTTCCAAACGGACTAACGAGACCCTACAGTAAATCAAGCAGACAATAACACATTATAAACATCAATTTGTTAGGGATGTTGGATCCAACGTGGAGCACGGCATAACTGTCTTTACCAGAGTAATGAATGAAGAAGCACTTTGGTTGTTGTTGCATGTCGTGATGTTTGTCATGTGACTGGCATTCAGAAAAGTATTTCCTGGATCTTCTGATAGTTGATCATGTGACTGTAACTAAACATCTACAGTATTAAGTATTATGTGTAATTATTGAAGAACTGCGTTAATGACAGTATCCATTTGAGTGTTGTCAATAAAGCTAAGATTAAAAAAAAAAAAAATGTATTTCACCTTTATTTAACCAGGTAGGCTAGTTGAGAACAAGTTCTCATTTACAACTGCAACCTGGCCAAGATAAAGCAAAGCAGTGCGACAAAAACAACAGAGTTACACGTTGGATAAACAAACGAACAGTCAATAACACAATAGAAAAATCTATATATAGTGTGTGCAAATGGAGTACGGAGGTAAGGCAATAAATAGGCCATAGTAGTGAAGTAATTACAATTTAACACTGGAGTGATAGATGTTCAAGTAGAAATACTGGTGTGCAAAAGAGCAAAAAAACGTAAATAAAAACATGGGGATGAGGTAGGCAGTTGGATGGGCTATTTACAGATGGGCTGTGTACAGCTGCAGAGATCGGTAAGCTGCTCAGATAGCTGATGCTTAAAGTTAGTGAGGGAGATATATGTCTCCAACTTCAGCGATTTTTGCAATTCGTTGCAGTCATTGGCAGCAGAGAACTGGAAGGAAAGGCGGCCAAAGGAGGTGTTGGCTTTGGGGATGACCAGTGAGATATACCTCCTGGAGCGCGTGCTATGGGTGGGTGTTGCTATGGTGACCAGTGAGCTGAGTGAAGTCGGCCTAGCAAAGACTTATAGATGACCTGGAGCCAGTGGGTTTGGCGACGAATATGTATACCAGGTCGATTAGAAAGGCCTGCTCGCAGAAGTGTTCTAGGGAGCATGTGACAGTGATGAGGGGTGGCCGTTTGACCGCAAACCCATAACGGATGCAGGCGATGAGGCAGTGATCGCTGAGATCCTGATTGAAAACAGCAGAGGTGTATTTGGAGGGCAAGTTGGTCAGGATAATATCTATGAGGGTGCCCATGTTTACAGATTTAGGGGTTGTACCTGGTGGGTTCCTTGATAATTTGTGTGAGATTGAGGGCATCTAGCTTGAATTGTAGGACGGCCGGGGTGTTAACCTCACTAGGGTAGGGGGCACTGTTTTCACCTCCGGATGAAAAGCGTGCCAAAGTAAACTTGGTAGATTTGGATAGAAAACACTCTAAAGTTTCCAAAACAATGTCTGTGAGTATAACAGAACTGATATGACAGGCGAAAACCTGAGAAAAATACATCCAGGAAGTGGGATTTGTTGTTGTTGTAGTTTTCCATTGACTGCCTATACAGATTCCATTGACTTAGGTCTCAAATTGCACTTCCTAGGGCTTCCACTAGATGTCAACAGTCTTTAGAAATAGTTTCAGGCTTGCATCCTGAAAAATGAGAGTGTAAGACCACTCTGAATGAGTGGACCATTCAGTATCTCAGAGATTTTTCATGCGCGAGACCGAGAGCGCACCTTTCTTGTTTACCTTTTATATTGATGACGTTATTGTCCGGTTGAAATGTTATATATTATTTAGGCTAAAAACAACCTGAGGATTGATTATAAACATCGTTTGACATGTTTCTACGAACTTTACTGATACTTTTAGGATTTTTCGTCTGGCTGTAGTGACTGCCTTTGAGCCTGTGGATTACTGAACAAAACGCATGAACAAAACGGAGGTTTTTGGATATAAAGAGAGACTTTATCGAACAAAACAAACATTTATTGAGTAAATGGGAGTCTTGTGAGTTGCAACGATATGAAGATCATCAAAAGTAAGTGATTCATTTTATCGCTATTTCTGACTTGTGTAACTCCTCTACTTGGCTGGTAACTGTTTGTAATGATTTGTCTGCTGGGCGCTGTTCTCAGATAATCGCATGGTATGCTTTCACGGTAAAGCCTTTTTGAAATCTGACACCGTGGTTTGATTAACAAGAAGTTAATCTTTAAACCGATGTATAACACTTGAATGTTTTATGAATTCTTATAATGAGTATTTCTGTTTTTGAATTTGGTGCTCTGCAATTTCACTGGATGTTGGCCATGTGGGACGGTAGCGTCCCACACCCCCTAGAGAGGTTAAGCATATCCCAGTTTAGGTCACCTAACAGAACAAACTCTGAAGATAGATGGGAGCCAATCAATTCACATATGGTGTCCAGGGCAGCTGGGAGCTGAGGGGGGTCTGTAACAGGCGGCAACAGTGAGAGACTTATTTCTGGAGAGATTCATTTTTTTAATTAGAAGCTCGAACTGTTTGGGCTTAGACCTGGAAAGTATGATAGAACATTGCAGGCCATCTCTGCAGTAGATTGCAACTCCTCTCATTTTGATGGAAAATGTTGTAGTTGGGGATGGAAATTTCAGAATTTTTGGTGACCTTCCAAAGCCAGGATTCAGACACGGCAAGGACATCAAGGTTGGCGGAGTGTGCTAAAGCAGTGAGTAAAACAAACTTAGGGAGGAGGCTTCTGATGTTAACATGCATGAAACCAAGGCTTTTACGGTTACAGAAGTCAACAAATGAGAGCGCCTGGGGACACACAGGGCCTGGGATAACGTCTACATCACCAGAGGAGTAGGATGAGGGTACGGCAAAAGGCTTTCAGAACTGGTCGGCTCCCTCTAGTCAGGTTATAGTGATGACTGGCTCCCTCCCTCTAGTCAGGTTATAGTGATGACTGGCTCCCTCCCTCTAGTCAGATTATAGTGATGACTGGCTCCCTCTAGTCAGGTTATAGTGATGACTGGCTCCCTCTAGTCAGGTTATAGTGATGAGTGGCTCCCTCCCTCTAGTCAGGTTATAGTGATGACTGGCTCCCTCTAGTCAGGTTATAGTGACGACTGGCTCCCTCCCTCTAGTCAGGTTATAGTGATGACTGGCTCCCTCCAGTCAGGTTATAGTGATGACTGGCTCCCTCTAGTCAGGTTATAGTGATGACTGGCTCCCTCCCTCTAGTCAGGTTATAGTGACGACTGGCTCCCTCCCTCTAGTCAGGTTATAGTGACGACTGGCTCCCTCCCTCTAGTCAGGTTATAGTGACGACTGGCTCCCTCCCTCTAGTCAGGTTATAGTGATGACTGGCTCCCTCCCTCTAGTCAGGTTATAGTGATGACTGGCTCCCTCCCTCTAGTCAGGTTATAGTGATGACTGGCTCCCTCCCTCTAGTCAGGTTATAGTGATGACTGGCTCCCTCCCTCTAGTCAGGTTATAGTGATGACTGGCTCCCTCCCTCTAGTCAGGTTATAGTGATGACTGGCTCCCTCCCTCTAGTCAGGTTATATTGATGACTGGCTCCATCCCTCTAGTCAGGTTATAGTGATGACTGGCTCCCTCCCTCTAGTCAGGTTATAGTGATGACTGGCTCCCTCCCTCTAGTCAGGTTATAGTGATGACTGGCTCCCTCCCTCTAGTCAGGTTATAGTGATGACTGGCTCCCTCCCTCTAGTCAGGTTATAGTGACGACTGGCTCCCTCCCTCTAGTCAGGTTATAGTGATGACTGGCTCCCTCCCTCTAGTCAGGTTATAGTGATGACTGGCTCCCTCTAGTCAGGTTATAGTGATGACTGGCTCCCTCTAGTCAGGTTATAGTGATGACTGGCTCCCTCCCTCCAGTCAGGTTATAGTGATGACTGGCTCCCTCCCTCTAGTCAGGTTATAGTGATGACTGGCTCCCTCTAGTCAGGTTATAGTGATGACTGGCTCGCTCCCTCTAGTCAGGTTATAGTGATGACTGGCTCCCTCCCTCTAGTCAGGTTATAGTGATGACTGGCTCCCTCCCTCTAGTCAGGTTATAGTGATGACTGGCTCCCTCTGGTCAGGTTATAGTGATGACTGGCTCCCTCCCTCTAGTCAGGTTATAGTGATGACTGGCTCCCTCCCTCTAGTCAGGTTATAGTGATGACTGGCTCCCTCCCTCTAGTCAGGTTATAGTGATGACTGGCTCCCTCCCTCTAGTCAGGTTATAGTGATGACTGGCTCCCTCCCTCTAGTCAGGTTATAGTGATGACTGGCTCCCTCCCTCTAGTCAGGTTATAGTGATGACTGGCTCCCTCCCTCTAGTCAGGTTATAGTGGTGACTGGCTCCCTCCCTCTAGTCAGGTTATAGTGATGACTGGCTCCCTCCCTCTAGTCAGGTTATAGTGATGACTGGCTCCCTCCCTCTAGTCAGGTTATAGTGATGACTGGCTCCCTCCCTCTAGTCAGGTTATAGTGATGACTGGCTCCCTCCCTCTAGTCAGGTTATAGTGATGACTGGCTCCCTCCCTCTAGTCAGGTTATAGTGATGACTGGCTCCCTCCCTCTAGTCAGGTTATAGTGATGACTGGCTCCCTCCCTCTAGTCAGGTTATAGTGATGACTGGCTCCCTCCCTCTAGTCAGGTTATAGTGATGACTGGCTCCCTCCCTCTAGTCAGGTTATAGTGATGACTGGCTCCCTCCCTCTAGTCAGGTTATAGTGATGACTGGCTCCCTCCCTCTAGTCAGGTTATAGTGATGACTGGCTCCCTCCCTCTAGTCAGGTTATAGTGATGACTGGCTCCCTCCCTCTAGTCAGGTTATAGTGATGACTGGCTCCCTCCCTCTAGTCAGGTTATAGTGATGACTGGCTCCCTCCCTCTAGTCAGGTTATAGTGACGACTGGCTCCCTCCCTCTAGTCAGGTTATAGTGATGACTGGCTCCCTCCCTCTAGTCAGGTTATAGTGATGACTGGCTCCCTCTAGTCAGGTTATAGTGATGACTGGCTCCCTCTAGTCAGGTTATAGTGATGACTGGCTCCCTCCCTCCAGTCAGGTTATAGTGATGACTGGCTCCCTCCCTCTAGTCAGGTTATAGTGATGACTGGCTCCCTCTAGTCAGGTTATAGTGATGACTGGCTCCCTCCCTCTAGTCAGGTTATAGTGATGACTGGCTCCCCCCCTCTAGTCAGGTTATAGTGATGACTGGCTCGCTCCCTCTAGTCAGGTTATAGTGATGACTGGCTCCCTCCCTCTAGTCAGGTTATAGTGATGACTGGCTCCCTCCCTCTAGTCAGGTTATAGTGATGACTGGCTCCCTCTGGTCAGGTTATAGTGATGACTGGCTCCCTCCCTCTAGTCAGGTTATAGTGATGACTGGCTCCCTCCCTCTAGTCAGGTTATAGTGATGACTGGCTCCCTCCCTCTAGTCAGGTTATAGTGATGACTGGCTCCCTCTAGTCAGGTTATAGTGATGACTGGCTCCCTCCCTCTAGTCAGGTTATAGTGATGACTGGCTCCCTCCCTCTAGTCAGGTTATAGTGATGACTGGCTCCCTCCCTCTAGTCAGGTTATAGTGATGACTGGCTCCCTCCCTCTAGTCAGGTTATAGTGATGACTGGCTCCCTCCCTCTAGTCAGGTTATAGTGGTGACTGGCTCCCTCCCTCTAGTCAGGTTATAGTGATGACTGGCTCCCTCCCTCTAGTCAGGTTATAGTGATGACTGGCTCCCTCCCTCTAGTCAGGTTATAGTGATGACTGGCTCCCTCCCTCTAGTCAGGTTATAGTGATGACTGGCTCCCTCCCTCTAGTCAGGTTATAGTGATGACTGGCTCCCTCCCTCTAGTCAGGTTATAGTGATGACTGGCTCCCTCCCTCTAGTCAGGTTATAGTGATGACTGGCTCCCTCCCTCTAGTCAGGTTATAGTGATGACTGGCTCCCTCCCTCTAGTCAGGTTATAGTGACGACTGGCTCCCTCCCTCTAGTCAGGTTATAGTGATGACTGGCTCCCTCCCTCTAGTCAGGTTATAGTGATGAATGGCTCCCTCCCTCTAGTCAGGTTATAGTGATGACTGGCTCCCTCTAGTCAGGTTATAGTGATGACTGGCTCCCTCTAGTCAGGTTATAGTGATGACTGGCTCCCTCTAGTCAGGTTATAGTGATGACTGGCTCCCTCCCTCTAGTCAGGTTATAGTGATGACTGGCTCCCTCCCTCTAGTCAGGTTATAGTGATGACTGGCTCCCTCCCTCTAGTCAGGTTATAGTGATGACTGGCTCCCTCTAGTCAGGTTATAGTGATGACTGGCTCCCTCTAGTCAGGTTATAGTGATGACTGGCTCCCTCTAGTCAGGTTATAGTGATGACTGGCTCCCTCCCTCTAGTCAGGTTATAGTGATGACTGGCTCCCTCCCTCTAGTCAGGTTATAGTGATGACTGGCTCCCTCTAGTCAGGTTATAGTGATGACTGGCTCCCTCTAGTCAGGTTATAGTGATGACTGGCTCCCTCTAGTCAGGTTATGTTGACGACTGGCTCCCTCCCTCTAGTCAGGTTATAGTGATGACTGGCTCCCTCCCTCTAGTCAGGTTATAGTGATGACTGGCTCCCTCCCTCTAGTCAGGTTATAGTGATGACTGGCTCCCTCCCTCTAGTCAGGTTATAGTGATGACTGGCTCCCTCCCTCTAGTCAGGTTATAGTGATGACTGGCTCCCTCTAGTCAGGTTATAGTGATGACTGGCTCCCTCTAGTCAGGTTATAGTGATGACTGGCTCCCTCCCTCCAGTCAGGTTATAGTGATGACTGGCTCCCTCCCTCTAGTCAGGTTATAGTGATGACTGGCTCCCTCTAGTCAGGTTATAGTGATGACTGGCTCGCTCCCTCTAGTCAGGTTATAGTGATGACTGGCTCCCTCCCTCTAGTCAGGTTATAGTGATGACTGGCTCCCTCCCTCTAGTCAGGTTATAGTGATGACTGGCTCCCTCTGGTCAGGTTATAGTGATGACTGGCTCCCTCCCTCTAGTCAGGTTATAGTGATGACTGGCTCCCTCCCTCTAGTCAGGTTATAGTGATGACTGGCTCCCTCCCTCTAGTCAGGTTATAGTGATGACTGGCTCCCTCCCTCTAGTCAGGTTATAGTGATGACTGGCTCCCTCCCTCTAGTCAGGTTATAGTGATGACTGGCTCCCTCCCTCTAGTCAGGTTATAGTGATGACTGGCTCCCTCCCTCTAGTCAGGTTATAGTGATGACTGGCTCCCTCCCTCTAGTCAGGTTATAGTGATGACTGGCTCCCTCCAGTCATTTGTGTTTAAATTATTTAATCAAACAGCGTGCTTAAAGCATCAGACAAGTTCAGTACATACAGTTGATTTTATAAAAACACATGGGGCGATTTGTAGAAAGAACAGATGACTCTTGGATGACCAAGATGTATTTTAGTTGGGGACAGCACTAGAACATGATTTTGGGGCTCCCGAGTGGCGCAGCGGACACTGCATCTCAGTGCTTGAGGCTTCACTACAGACACCCTGGTTCAAATCCAGGCTGTATCACTACCGGCCGTGATTTGGAGTCCCATAGGGCGGCGCACAATTGGCCCAGCGGTGTCCGGGGTAGGCAGTCATTGTAAATAAGAATTTGTTCTTAACTGACTTGCCTAGTTAAATAAAGGTTACATTTAAATACATTTAAAAAATAGAGTTTCATGACAATCCATTTTTTACAAATCCGGCAAGGCACCAATTTTGAGAAGGGTTTAAAACAAAGGTTTCAAACCAATTCATGAATGTAATTGAATCTAGGTATGTCTTGCCTTTAATGTGATGGCATGAAAAACAATTGGCTGAATATTATACAATGACTTAACAGCTCTAATAATTTGCCTCCACAGGAAATCTACACTGGCAGTTATAGAATATACTATATATCCTAGAAACCTGGTTAAACTATCATTATGACATCATGGATGAATTCTAGAATATACTATATATCCTAGAAACCTGGTTAAACTATCATTATGACATCATGGATGAATTCTAGAATATACTATATAGCCTAGAAACCTGGTTAAACTATCATTATGACATCATGGATGAATTCTAGAATATACTATATATCCTAGAAACCTGGTTAAACTATCATTATGACATCCTGGATGAATTCTAGAATATACTATATAGCCTAGAAACCTGGTTAAACTATCATTATGACATCATGGATGAATTCTAGAATATACTATATAGCCTAGAAACCTGGTTAAACTATCATTATGACATCATGGATGAATTCTATAATATACTATATATCCTAGAAACCTGGTTAAACTATCATTATGACATCATGGATGAATTCTAGAATATACTATATATCCTAGAAACCTGGTTAAACTATCATTATGACATCATGGATGAATTCTAGAATATACTATATATCCTAGAAACCTGGTTAAACTATCATTATGACATCATGGATGAATTCTAGAATATACTATATAGCCTAGAAACCTGGTTAAACTATCATTATGACACCATGGATGAATTCTAGAATATACTATATATCCTAGAAACCTGGTTAAACTATCATTATGACATCCTGGATGAATAAATTTGAGTGGTTACACTCCTCCTTCCCCCATCCCTCAGCTGTTTACCAAACCAAGCCTCTGGGCAGCCATTTTGTTACTGTTGAAAAAACCCACACAACCCAGCAATCTGCCGTTCATACAACAACAAAGCTGTCATTCCACCAGTTTTGGTAATAAGATGATTAGGGGGTTGGAGAAATGTAACTACTTTCAAATTCATAGACAGACCTATGGATGCAAGGACTGACCATCCATGATATCAACATGATAGTTTTAACCATGTTGAGGCTATACAGTGTTGATTTACATTGTTTCTAGACATTGGAGTAAAAAAAGCTTATTTGGGGATCTGATTGGGTAAACTGGTGAACTAAGCTCATGAGGCATGTGTTATATTCTTCAACAATCAATGGCTATAAATTAATAATTTAAAAGTCACAATATGGATGTAGCTATTGCATATTTCCGCTTTAACACCACACATCAGTTCAACAACTGCAGAGTTTGTGCCTCTGTTTTTAAGACAGTACTTACTAGTGTTAATCAGGGAACGGTTTCTCAAAACCATCTTATGGCTAAGTTCACCGTTAGAACCATTGGACGCCTTAAGATGCGTTTGGGAAACCGGGCCCAGATGTCCAGTTTCCTCCTTTATCGATGTAACAGTCATCTCCTCCTCATCTTTCACTCCATAAACTGCATCCTCCTCTTCTTTTACTGTAACATCCTCCTCCTCTTTCACTCTGAACGCGTCTTTTTCTTCTTTCACAGTAACGGCCTCACCCTCTACTTCTTGTTTTACTGTGATATTCTCTTCTTTAGCAGGAGAGTAGATCAGTGACCGCATGGTTGGGAATGTTAGCTAGCTAGGCTAATGCTAACTTAACCAGCCTGCTAGCTGAATAATAACAACAACACCGTAAATATGAAATTAAATCGGATAACTAACTAGACGACAGAAGAGGGTTTAAAACACAGTGGCTAATATACACTAACGCGTCTAAAGAGCTTTATTGTTCGGCTATTTTGTCTAGCAAGCTACCGTGGTGTCCGACTAACTGTTGCTGCTGTTGAAAGAAGAGTTCCGTCCACTACATTATACGTCACACCAACAGCATCGCGTTAAATTCCCAGACCGCCATCTGCTGACTGGAGTGGGTAACACAGTTGAGGAAAATGTTTATTTTGTCAGACAAAAAGTTAAAGGGTAGGAATAAGGGACATCGCTGGTCATAAAATATTCATTACTTTCTTCAGCAATACTAGGAGAGAGGGGTACCCCTACACAGAACTGAACTGGATCAAAGATGGCGGACAGAAATACTAGGAGAGAGGGATACCCCTACACAGAACTGAACTGGATCAAAGATGGCGGACAGAAACACTAGGAGAGAGGGGTACCCCTACACAGAACTGAACTGGATCAAAGATGGAGGACAGAAATACTAGGAGAGAGGGGTACCCCTACACAGAACTGAACTGGATCAAAGATGGAGGACAGAAATACTAGGAGAGAGGGGTACCCCTACACAGAACTGAACTGGATCAAAGATGGAGGACAGAAATACTAGGAGAGAGGGATACCCCTACACAGAACTGAACTGGATCAAAGATGGCGGACAGAAATACTAGGAGAGAGGGGAACCCCTACACAGAACTGAACTGGATCAAAGATGGCGGACAGAAATACTAGGATGGAAGCAAATGTAAGGGATTATAACGTCATAACGAATCATGCAGAAACATGTACAGTTGACAGAAATGTTAGTTAATGTAGAGACAAACGATTATGCTTTTTCTTATCATAAAGTTTATTTACGAAAATCGCGATTTAGCCAGCTAGCTGAATAGCTAACATTAGCCAGCTAACGGACTAGCTAACATTAAACAGCTAGCTGACTAGCTAACATTAACCAGCTAGCTGACTAGCTAACATTAACCAGCTAGCTGACTAGCTAACATTAGCCAGCTAGCTGACTAGCTAACATTAACCAGCTAGCTGACTAGCTAACAATAACCAGCTAGCTGACTAGCTAACATTAACCAACTAGCTGACTAGCTAACATTAGCCAGCTAGCTGACTAGCATTATGGGTGTTGTGACATGAGTATGTAATTGTCATTCTGGTTGTTTTAGGGACTCCTGAAACAACCAGCAAACCAGGCGGTCGTTTTGTGAAACAGTGAATGTATAGAATCTAGCCAGCTGAAGAATTTACTGAAAATTGAATGTACAATTGTGTTAGCTTGCCTTGCTGATATTTGCCATGCAGATAGATGAAATAACGTAGCTAGCTATGTTCTTGCTTATTGTGCAGTGGATGATTAAAATACCTGTATGCCTATGGATGTGTAGCTAGCTATCTAGCCGATCTGTGTATGGACCCAAACGTTTGGTATACATATTAGTTCAAAACCTATGAACCTCAGCTATCATAGCCAGTTGTATCAACTTCAAAACAGCCTGAATGACATTAATGAAGCCTATGGATTGAGTAGAATATAATATCATGTTGTGCCAAGGATGCAAGTCGTATATACATGTAGTTATTACCATGCATGAGATCCCCACATTGTAGCCTGTACATTTAACATATTCACTGATCATGTACTCTACCTTGGCAAATAAAGGTGCAGTTTAGGTATGAATGTCTTTGAGATTATTTTTCAGTCATATCCAATACCAGGAGTATCAAATTCCAGTCTTTGAATGACGCTGTGTCTGCATGCATGTATTACAATTATACACTTCAACAGTGTTTACCAATCTTGGTCCTGGGACATCAATGGTTACACATTGTAACTAATAGACTAGAAACAGGATTTAACTAGTTAATTCATATATACAGAAATATAATGTTAAAAAACAGTACACTACACTTCCTATGCATCATGTAAATAGTCTAACACTGGTTCATCTCAACATCTAATGCCCTTCATCTGCATTGATCTGATAAACACAGGATAGGTGGAGTATTTCATCACATTACACTTCATTTCAACCAGTAGAGAATGTGAAACGCTTTATTGAAAAGCTCATTATCCAAGTGTTATAAATACAAGTTTAATCTGTACTTCAATGCACATCTGTTGTGCATTATAAAAACAGAGGAAGAAAGAGGAGGTGGTGAGAGAGGTGTAAAAGACAGAAAGGGAAAGAGGTAAGCACATAGGAGCAGGGAAGGCAGCACATGATTAATGAATCACAGTGCTACCTAAATATTCTCTCAGTTCATCACAATTACATAATAGTGTCTCTCGTCGGCCCAAAGGTTCTTAAAAGCAGGTGAGGTGGTGATGATGGGACTGGGGGTTGGCATTCTCTCACATCAAAACATATCTGCAGACGAGAGACAGATGGAGAGAGAGAGCATGTTTAAACCTTGTGTTTATATTTTTTATTCTAACATTGTTAGTCATCAATCAGGAGGTGAAATGCAAAACTGACCTGGGATCATTAACTCTGGGACTACTGCATCTCTATCTGTATTTCAATGTAAAGCATCTCTTTAATAATACTTCCTGTATAATATAAACTGACCTGGGATCATTAACTCTGGGACTACTGCATCTCTGTCTGTATTTCAATGTAAAGCATCTCTTTAATAATACTTCCTGTTGACCTGACCAAGTGACCTCTCACCTCTGATCATGCTGTGCCCTCTATGTAGCCAGTTCAGATGCAGGAGGAGTTCACCGACACAGCTGATATAACCTAGAGGATTTAGGGAGAAGAGGAGAGAGGGATGAAGTGAAGGAGAGAGACTGTTATTGAGAAAATAAGGTCGTTAAAGCGACAGTGTTCAACAGGAATCTGTGTGTGGCCTCACCTGGTGTCCACACCACACTAAGTGGCTGCAGAGTACTTTATGCTGAAAAACATGAATGGACACATGAGGACAAACAATATAGTGTAGTTATAGAAATAATGAAGTGTCTTACTATTCTCCATGGTTGGCCCTCTTGCCTATTCTCTGAAGGTGGAAGGAGCCACAGTTTTACACCTGAACCTGTTTACTGCACAACACAATCCATCAATCAGATTGATTCATGTGTGTGTAGGTGTGGGTTATAGGGTGTCTAATTGTTCTACATTTTTTCAATATGGGTGATTTAAAATAGCCTGTTTTGTTTTTGCACAGACATCACACCCTTACCTAAACAGCACCCTCACCTGAGAAGTAGAAATCAAAGGGAGAGAAACTGTGAATTGAATAACTGCAGTTGACATAGCTCAGTAAATGGAAGAATACTCTTATTGCAATGTGAATGGCTCTTAAAAGAGCCTTTGGTTGTGCATAGTGACGTCTATGGTGTTGCCAGGGAACAGCACCCTCTTTGAAGAAGTAGGAGGTGAAGATCTCCTGCACACGGATTGCCTCTCTTGCTGCGTTGTTGGACCCCATCCTTGAAACATCCTGCAGAGCAGCAGACTCCTCCTCTGGCACACGGCGGCGAGCTGCAGATCCCCTCCTGGTCCTCGTGTCCATCCTCATGAAGTTACGCAGGACACAGGTAGCCTTCACACACCTGAATTCCTCCAGGAGGCAGTCCCAGATGACCCTGGTCACCCAACCTTGCAGTGCCCTACACGGTAACTGTAGGCAACCGTTATGAAGGAATCTCCAGTTACAAGGTATCTGTAGGAATATGGAAGACAATGTAATTATTAGACTGTTACATCACCAGGTCATTGTGGATTACTAAAGTATAATATCCCTGATA
Source organism: Salmo salar (assembly GCF_965601325.2). Taxonomy (NCBI): domain Eukaryota; kingdom Metazoa; phylum Chordata; class Actinopteri; order Salmoniformes; family Salmonidae; genus Salmo; species Salmo salar. The sequence continues at coordinate 104,049 of NW_027675463.1, forward strand.
ACAAATCATGATAACATTGGATTGATAGATGCATGGGCACACATATGTACATGTGTAGCATGTGACAATAACAGAATCATATCAAGGATGGCATCACAAATGAATACATAAATACCACTTGAAGCTTGATGATGAGTTTGAATCATTTGAATCAGCTGTGCAGTGTGAAGGCAAAAACCAAAATGTGCCCCTCTTTGAGTCCCCAGGACTGAGAACCACTGCTCTTCATTGGGACCTCTTCATATGTAGACTGGCTTTCATAGAGCTCTTTATCTGAGGACAGAAAACCTCACAAGAAACAGACTTCATTATAGTCAAATTACACCACACGGAATATTATGTTACTATTATCTCCGTCCTCACTTCTAGGGACAGGAACTACACAAAAGTACCTGCCCTATCCAGAATAGCCTCCTCTCTCACTGACAGCTGGGGCTGCTATCCTTTCACCCTCCTCCATGGCTGTTAGCTAGCTACCTACAAATGCATTTGGAGTTTGTTTTTTACAGTGATAAATAGATAGCTAGCTAATATGAAGTTCGCTAGCTAAGTGAATTAAATATCACCAGCTACCTATCTATCTATACAGTATTTGAAGTTGGCTAGATAGCTAGCTCATTTAGCAGCTCATTTGAGTTAGCCTGCACTGTAGCTAGTTAGCTAATAATACATAGTTTTTTTTTTTTTACATTTTCTAAATCTATTTACTTACTTACTTGAATAGGTTCTCCCAGCCATGTGGACAACTGGAAACAGGGCAGTAAAGTTTGTCACCGGAGTGTTTTAGAGGATATTACTGTTGAACTATGTACCCATTTAAGAACCAGACCTTCATACAAACTTGCTCTGCTGAATTCTTGACGGAGTCACAATGGGCGGCCTAAGAGGCATCTAGTCCATCTGCTGACTGGACGCAGTTCAGTAAAATGTACATTTTATTTTCAGAGAACAAGTTAAATGGGTCAAATACTTATTTCACTCATTAAAATGCAAATCATTTTATAACATTTTTGACATGCGTTTTTCAGGATTTTTTGTTGTTGTTATTCTGTCTCTCACTGTTCAAATAAACCATTAAAATGATAGACTGATCATTTCTTTGTCAGTGGGCAAACGTACAAAATCAGCAGGGGATCAAATACTTTTTTCCTCCACTGTATCTCAGTCTATGCTGCTCTGACATTGTTTATCCATATATTTATATATTCCTAATTCCATTCCTTACCTTAGATGTGTGTATTAGGTATTTGTTGTGAAATTGTTAGATATTAATTGTTAGATATTAATTGTTAGATATTACTGCACTGTGGGAACTAGAAGGACAAGCATTTCACTACACCTGCAATAACATCTGCTGAACACCTGTATGTGACCAACAACATTTGATTTATTATGAAGGTCATTTGTGTCAAATTTACTTTTCCCCTCATTCACCCCACCTCTTTACATTGCTTATGCATAATCAGTGGCCTGACTGTGTCAAAGGCCCATCCTGGTAGATCTGAACCTAATGCAGCTTGGAGTGATCAGATGACAGAAGTCACATTTAGGTGCCAGGTGTAACTGAGGCTGTAGATGCTCCATAGCCATTACTTTGAGTGTTGTATATAATATGACTAAATGTGTTTCTGTGTTGCAGGGACAGTCAGAAATGGAACAGCAAGTCCACAGAACATGACATAAGTAGAGCTGTGGGAGACCACCTCAAGCCCCTGGTAGAGCCGGGGGTGGTGTTTACCACTCCACCACGCCTTCAGCAGGCTGGAAAAGTGGGATTGATACAGTTTTTCATACTAAGGTGGACCAAGTCTGTTGATTGGTCGGTCATAGGGTTCATTTGTTTTACAATATGTTCAAATCAAAACAAGCTTTATTTATACAGCACATGTCAGACATGGATGCAACACAATGGCTTCACAGGAAAAAACTATGAAAATAATCAGAAATATTTAGTACACAAATATGAGGATAAAAAACAATAATAACAACTGAAAGACTAATGAGCATTGTAAGGAAATGCCATTGATTAAAATATCAACAATATGATACAATATCCAACCCAAAATATAACTTGTTTTTTTAGGAGGGGCTCTGAAAGACACTATGGGGGTGTCCACTGGAAGTTGACTAGTAACAACAACTGGGACCTAAAAGACACCCACCATGAGACCCACTAAATCTGCCCAAGAAGAGGAAAACAAAAGAAAAACCCACACCAAACTTAAAGACAGGAAGCAAACCAAAAAGGTGGAGCAACTAAAGGTGTTGACTCTCCACATGTATCAAGACAACTGGAGCACTGGGCCAGACACTCTTAAATAGAACCTGGACCAGCTCAGGTGAAACACCTTCCCACTAACGAGATGGACAAGCCAGCACAGGTGTAACACATACTGACTAACGAGGTGACACCAATCAGTGCGTCCTACGTGCTAACGAGCTAGACGTGCTGACGGAGATAGACGTGCTAACGAGCTAGACGCGCTGACGGAGCTAGACGTGCTAACGAGCCAGACGTGCTAACGAGCCAGACGTGCTAACGAGCTAGACGTGCTAACGAGCCAGACGTGCTAACGAGCTAGACGTGCTAACGGGCCATACGTGCTAACGGGCTAGACGTGCTAACGAGCCATACGTGCTAACGAGCTAGACGTGCTAACGAGCTAGACGTACTAAAGTCCAACCTCAAAACATAAATGGAAAAACCAAAGCCTGTAACACCTTAAGACAACAAATATATCCTATATTTTTGTTGGACAAGTTTGCTCACCACCAACAGAAAACAACTTCCATTTCATATTAAAATCAACTAAAATGCTTCACCTCCTGTCAACAATTAAAAACAAGAAAAACACACGTATTTCTAAATAATAATATACAATTGAAATATTTTTTTCTCCTTTTTCTCTTCTTTCTATGGAATCCTAAAACTCACTAGCTTCTAGAACTCTCGTCTTCCTAAAACTCACTAGCTTCTAGAACTCTCGTCTTCCTAAAACTCACTAGCTTCTAGAACTCTCGTCTTCCTAAAACTCACTAGCTTCTAGAACTCTGGTCCACTTGGAACGAGCCCAAACAAAACTCATCTCCAATACGGAAAAAGTCAAAATAAATTGTGATCAAATGTCCACCCCTTGGTTAATATGTATTGGCAATAATGAACTTAATGGTGAGGCATGGAATAATAAAACGTATATTTTGTCAGGCTGAATGTTTGAAATATGAGGTGATGTGAGACATGATTCTTCAGTAGTGGAATAAAGACAATTAACGCTTGAATGTTGTGAAGAAATACTGGAGTGATGTAGGATTGTTAATAAAATTGATTACAGACCAAATGATTATACTGCGTCCATGTGTATTTATTTCTTTATTTTAACCTTCATTTAACAGTAACCGAAAGGTTGCTGGATTGAATCGCGAGCTGACAAGGTAAATCTGTCGTTCTGCACCTGAACATGGCAGTTAACCCTCTGTTCCCCGGTAGGCAATAATTGTCAATAAGTCAGTTATAAACAAATTCTGATTTTCAATGACGGCCCAACGCTCTAACCACTAGGCTACCTGCAACTAAGTTGAAATTAAGTTGTTTTCAAGTCACTGAAAAAACTTGGCATAGTCTTCTTTTCAACGTCTTTTCAATTACATGTTGCTAGGTGGGATATCCCCAATGTCAAAACACAGTTTAAACGTGTCCAAATCAATAACCAATAAGCAGAAACAGTTTGGGATGAATTGAAAACCTAAACATAACATGTGCTATATACACAAACATCTGCCACAATAATCATATTACTTGTAATTTTTAAAACAAGCACCTTATAAACTGCACCAGAAACGCTGTTGTTTTGACAAGTAGCAATAAATCACTGATATCGATTAGGGGGGAAATCAGGTTGTACGTGCTGTTGAAACTAACACAAATAAAATAAACACATGGAAATGGAGATATATTTTACCTCATTAGAGGACAACCTGCAGAAGACAGTCAGCTACATTTTGGAGTGATGCATTTAAATTTAGGGGTCGCTAAACAAAGGAACGTATTTGTCATCACTCATCGATATCATGTTGAAATCAATTATGCAAGAGGAGGGACATGAGGTTGCACATCCTGTTAAAACGAACAGCTGAAAAAACCACATGGAATCTGGGAGTAATGTGTACATCCCTGGTCAGAGGACAACTTGTAGAAAGCTGCTAGCTACATTTTGAAGTGTTGCATTTTGATTCAAGTGGGTCACCAACGTGGTAAGTGTAACACAACTCTTTTTTTGTTTGTCATTTTTTGTTAAATCTCATAAATAGTAACTCTTTCAATTCGGAGCCTGGATTTCCCCCTGAGGCTAATATCCATATCATGCTGAAATCAATAGAACAGGGGACAAACGTTTAGGGTTCTACATTGTGACATCATTAAAATACTCCTTCTACAATGTTTAAACATTCTACATTGTGACATTAATTCATTGATATCATGAAACAACTCCATCAATTCCTTCATGTATTTTCTGATGTTTAATCAGAGAACGTTTTTGAGAGTATCTCTTCCCACATTGATTGCAGCTATAAGGTTTCTCTCCTGTGTGTGTTCTTTGGTGTCTGGTCCACATGCTAAAGTAAGCAAAACTCTTCCCACATTGAGCACAGCTATAAGGTTTCTCTTCTGTGTGTGTTTTCTGGTGTGATATCAGGCTGCTTAGCAGAGTAAAACTCTTCCCACATTGAGCACAGCTATAAGGTTTCTCTTCTGTGTGTGTTCTCTGGTGTGATATCAGAGCGATTAAAATAGGAAAACTCCTCCCACATTGATCACAACTGTAAGTTCTCTCTCTTGTGTGTGTTCTCTGGTGTATAATAACATTCCTAGATTTATAAAAACTCTTCCCACATTGATCACAGCTATAAGGTTTCTCTCCTGTGTGTGTTCTCTGGTGTGATATCAGGCTGGTTGACAGAGGAAAACTCTTCCCACAGTCAGAGCAGAAGTAAGGTTTCTCTTTTGTGTGATTTCTCAGGTGTATTTTGAGTTCTGATGAAGATTTAAAAAATTTCCCACAATCAGAGCAGCAGTGAGAATTATCCCTTGTGTGAATTCTCCGGTGTGATATAATGCCTGATGAGGTGCATCTTTTCCCACAGTCAAAGCAGCGGTGAGATCTTTTCCCTGTGGTTCTCCGCTGCCGTTTCTTGAGGTGTTCTGATGTGGAGAGACTCTTCTCTGCCTTGTCAGCATCATGAGGGTGTTGAGGCTCCCCAGAGGATCCACGATAGTCCCATATCTCTCCTGTGTGAACAACAAAGTCAAACAGATGGTTAATGGCCCACAACAGCGAAAATCCACTGTAAAAGGTGATGCCAACAGCGTAGCCATGATGTTGTACAACAATTGACGTCTGTAATGAATGTAATGATTACTTGACATTTGTCTTAAAATGAGCAAGAAGTCATATTTTGTCTTGTTTTCACATTAGTAGTAACATCGATGATTGTAGGCTAGAAATAAGTTATTCATGTTGTTGAAACTCTAAGCAGTGTGCCAGACGACTTTTGGTCTCCAATATAGGCCCCTTTCTATGTTTGCTAAAATTGCCAAAACTGACGCATCTTGCGGGGTCAGGTGAAAAATGGGTGTCTAATTATTTCTGGCTGGGTACTCTCCTGACAATCTAATGTTTTGCTTTCGTTGTAAAGCCTTTTTGAAATCGGACAGTGTGGTTAGATAAAGGAGAGTCTTGTCTTTAAAATGGTGTAAAATAGTCATATGTTTGAAAAATTGAAGTTTTCGGATTTTTGAGGAATTTGTAATTCGTGCCACGCCCTATCATTGGATATTGGAGCAGGTGTTCCGCTAGCAGAACATCTAGATGTAACAGGTTAATATCTCAATGTTCAAAGTTTAGCCCGAATCCAACAATAGTCATAAAGTTACACTCCCTTTCAACTTCGGTACAACATACTATGGGGAAATACAATCATTCCTCATGCCGACCCAAACGGACACTAAATGAAACGGCCCCTGGCAGACCACCCAGACCTGACCCCGCAAGATGCTTCAGTTGTCAATTTATTAATTGGCTTTTGTTTGAAACACTCCTGTCAATGTTGAGTAAGGACGCACACCTGATTACACATATAGAAGTAGGACTAATCTACCTGGCCTGTGTGCAAATGTAGGCCTATAAATGTGCCCATTTGGGGATGTCAGATAGTATTTCTGATTGTCTTAATGCACCACCACTAATGAGTTGTGGAGCTTCTCAAAACAAATGTTTCTTCACCTCAAACAGCAACTGCACCTCAGTGACGCTCAAGGTCCTAAACGAAATCTTAACCGCCATCGATAAGAAACATTACTGTGCAGCCGTATTCATTGACCTGGCCAAGGCTTTCGACTCTGTCAGTTACCACATTCTTATTGGCAGACTGAACAGCCTTGGTTTCTCAAATGACTGCCTCGCCTGGTTCACCAACTACTTCTCTGATAGAGTTCAGTGTGTCAAATCGCAGGGCCTGTTGTCAGGACCTCTGGTAGTCTCTATGGGGTGCCACAGGGTTCAATTCTTGGGCCGACTCTCTTCTCTGTATACATCAATGATGTCGCTCTTGCTGCTGGTGAATCTCTGATCCACCTCTACGCAGACAACACCATTCTGTATATTTCTGGCCCTTCTTTGGACACTGTGTTAACAACCCTCCAGACAAGCTTCAATGCCATACAACTCTCCTTCCGTGGCCACCAACTGCTCTTAAATACAAGTAAAACTAAATGCATGGTCTTCAAACAATCGCTGCCTGCACCTGCCCGCCCGTCCAGCATCACTACTCTGGACGGTTCTGACTTAGAATATGTGGACAACTACAAATACCTAGGTGTCTGGTTAGACTGTCAAACATCTCCAATCCAAAGTTAAATCTAGAATTGGCTTCCTATTTCGCAACAAAGCATCTTTCACTCATGCTGCCAAACATACCTTCATAAAACTGACCATCCTACCGATCCTCGACTTCGGCGATGTCATTTACAAAATAGCCTCCAATACCCTACTCAATAAATTGGATGTAGTCTGTCACAGTGCCATCCGATTTGTCACCAAAGCCCCATATACTACCCACCACTGCGACCTGTACGCTCTCGTTGGCTGGCCCTCGCTTCATACTCGTCGCCAAACCCACTGGCTCCAGGTCATCTACAAGACCCTGCTAGGTAAAGTTCCCCCTTATCTCAGCTCGCTGGTCACCATAGCAGCACCCATCTGTAGCACGCGCTCCAGCAGGTATATCTCCCTGGTCACCCCCAAAGCCAATTCCTCCTTCGGCCGCCTCTCCTTCCAGATCTCTGCTGCCAGTGACTGGAACGAACTACAAAAATCTCTGAAACTGTAAACACTTATCTCCCTCACTAGCTTTAACCTCTTGGGGCTAGGTGGGACGCTAGCGTGCCACCCGTGGTGCACTCCATCAACAGCAGGTGCATTTCAAGAGCGGCAAATTTGAATCCAAATAAATGTCAAAATTCAAATTTTTCAAAAATACAACTATTTTACACCATTTGAAAGATAAACATCTCCTTAATCTAACCACGTTTTACGATTTCAAAAAGGTTTTACGGCGAAAGCATAAATTTAGAGTATGTTAGGACATTACATTTACAAGAGTTGTGTGTAATGTTTTGTCAAGTCAAAGACAGGGTCACCAAAACCATAAAACCAGCTAAAATGATGCACTAACCTTTTACAATCTCCATCAGATGACACTCCTAGGACATTATGTTAGACAATGCATGCATTTTTAGTTCTATCAAGTTCATATTTATATCCAAAAACAGCGTTTTACTATGGCATTGATGTTGAGGAAATCGTTTCCCTCCAACAACCGGCAGTCAAGTCAGCGTAACAAATTAAATAATTAAAATTAGAAAACATTGGTAAAATATTATATTGTCATTTAAAGAATTATAGATTTACATCTCTTGAACGCAATCAACTTGCCAGATTTAAAAATAACCTTACTGGGAAATCACACTTTGCAATAATCTGAGCACTGCGCCCAGAAAAATACGCGTTGCGATACAGACTAGACGTCATGTTGGGGAGATCTAAAATCGAAAATACAATGTAAATAATCCATTACCTTTGATTCTCTTCATCAGATGTCACTTCCAGGTATCACAGGTCCATAATGAATGTAGTTTTGTTCAAAAAAGCTCATCATTTATGTCCAAAAATCTCCGTCTCGTTAGCACATGATGTAAGCCAGCCGGACTTCTCGTCATGAACGAGGGGAAAAAATATATTTCCGTTCGTTCAAACATGTCAAACGTTGTATAGCATAAATCATTAGGGCCTTTTTTAACCAGAACATGAATAATATTCAAGGTGGACGAATGCATACTCTTTTATAACGTATTGGAACGAGGGTACCCAACATGAACTAGCGCGCCAGGTGTCTAATGGGACATCAACGTTCCATGGCTCTTGTTCGGTCAGATCTCCCTCCAGAAGACTCAAAACACTTTGTAAAGGCTGGTGACATCTAGTGGAAGCAATAGGAAGTGCCAAAATATTCCTCAGCCCCTGTGTTTTTCAATGGGATAGGTTTAAAGTCAATACAACACATCAGGTATCCACTTCCTGTCAGAAAATGTCTCAGGGTTTTGCCTGCCAAATGAGTTCTGTTATACTCACAGACACCATTCAAACAGTTTTGGAAACTTTAGAGTGTTTTCTATCCATATATAATAAGTATATGCATATTCTAGTTACTGGGTAGGATTAGTAACCAGATTAAATCGGGTAAAAAAAATTTATCCAGACGTGCAAATGCTGCCCCCTAGACCCAACAGGTTAAGCACCAGCTGTTAGAGCAGCTCACAGATCACTGCACCTGTACATAGCCCATCTATAATTTAGCCCAACTACCTCTTCCCCTACTGTATTTATTTATTTAGCTCCTTTGCATCGCATTATTTCTATTTCTACTTTGCACTTTCTTCTACTTCAAATCTACCATTCCAGAGTTTTACTTGCTATATTGTATTTACTTTGCCACCACTGCCTTTTTGTCATTACCTCCCTTATCTCACCTCATTTGCTCACATTGTATATAGACTTATTTTTCTACTGTATTATTGACTGTATGTTTGTTTTACTCCATGTGTAACTCTGTGTTGTTGTATGTTGTCGAACTGCTTTGCTTTATCTTGGCCAGGTCGCAATTGTAAATGAGAACTTGTTCTCAACTTGCCTACCTGGTTAAATAAAGGTGAAATAAAAAATAAAATAAAAGATCAATGTCCCTGTTTTATATAAAGTACTCACTGTATTTACTGGTGTTAATCAGATCAATGTCCCTGTTTTATTAGATAGTACTCACTGTATTTACTGGTGTTAATCAGATCAATGTCCCTGTTTTATTAGATAGTATTCACTGTATTTACTGGTGTTATTCAGATCAATGTCCCTGTTTTATTAGATATTACTCACTGTATTTACTGGTGTTAACCAGATCAATGTCCCTGTTTTATTAGATAGTACTCACTGTATTTACTGGTGTTAATCAGATCAATGTCCCTGTTTTATAAGATAGTACTCACTGTATTTACTGGTGTTAATCAGATCAATGTCCCTGTTTTATTAGATAGTACTCACTGTATTTACTGGTGTTAATCAGATCAATGTCCCTGTTTTATTAGATAGTACTCACTGTATTTACTGGTGTTAATCAGATCAATGTCCCTGTTTTATTAGATAGTACTCACTGTATTTACTGTTGTTAATCAGATCAATGTCCCTGTTTTATTAGATAGTACTCACTGTATTTACTGGTGTTAATCAGATCAATGTCCCTGTTTTATTAGATAGTACTCACTGTATTTACTGGTGTTAATCAGATCAATGTCCCTGTTTTATTAGATAGTACTCACTGTATTTACTGGTGTTAATCAGTTCTTCAGTCTTCTCTTCTTCGTCCTCCTCTAATGTGACAGTAATCTCCCCCTCTTCATCCTTCATTCCAAAAACGTCTTCATCTTCTTTCACTTCATCCTCCACTCCAAAAACTGCATCTTCCTCCTCTTCTTTCACAGTAACATCCTCCTCTTCTTTCACTCTGAACGCGTCTTCCTCTTCTTTCACTGAAACGTCTTTCTCTTCTTCTTTCACGGTAACAGCCTCATCCTCTACTTGTTTTTGTATTGTAACAGCCTCCTCTTCCTCCTCCTCTTTCACCAGACCTTCTTTCTCCGTCCAACAGACCTCCTCTTCTTTATCAGGAGGAGAGTAACTTAGTGAACTCATGGTCGGGGATAATAGCTAGTTAGCATTAGCGACTAGCCTAGTGCTAACTTAACCAGCCAGCTAGTTGACTTACAACGTAAATATTACATAAAATGGAGTACTATGTTTAAATCACAGTGGCAATTAAACCACGAAATTGTCTAAAGAACTTGAATGTTCAGACTTTGTCGGCTAGCGAGCTACCGAGGTGGCTGCAGTTGTTGAAGAAGCGTTCCGTCCACTAGATTATACGTCACACTAGAAACATCGCCTGAAAGACACATATCGCCATCTGCTGTCTGGAGGGAGGAAACGCAGTTGAGGAGGGAAAACTATTTATTCTTCATTGAATTATAATATTATAAAGCAGTTTAGGGAAACGTTTTTTTCTCTCCATTAAATATGAATATTATATCAACACGTACAAAGAGCAACAAGTGTTGTTTGATTAGTTCAGATTTTTTCTGAGAATTTAAAACAAACTTAACCTCTACTCCACATCTGTATTTCTGATTCAGTCAAATAACTAGATATCAAAATAAGCACCTAGTTATTGATACCCTTGATAAAGATGAGCTAAAATTACTGTATAAATAAACAAATTAACTTTACCCACTACCAGGATATTTTAGCCCAAAACCTGGTTACCTCTCTGCTAGGAGGCTGAAACTTGGCCATAAGTGGATCTTCCAGCAAGACACATCAACATCCACAAAGAAATGGTTATTTGGCACAAAATCTCAGTCATCTCAGTCTTCAGACTTGAACTCCATTGAAAACCTGTGGTTTGAATTGAACAGGGCAGTCCATAAGACAGACTAAATAAATCAAGGACATGGAGAGATTCTGTATGGAGGAATGGTCTAAGATCCCACCCAATGTGTTCTCTAATCTCATAAAACATTTCAGTGTCATTATCCTCCCAAGGGGAAGGTGCTGGAGTATTGAAAACATGGGTGGCAATAATTCAGACCCCTACCTTTTGAGAATTACATGTTAAACTATATCTCTTTCTCTGAGCAATTGTATTAGTATAAAATAATATAATTTCCTTTTATTTTTTACATACAATATAAATGAAATCAAAGTTTATTTGTCACGTGCGCCGAATACAACAGGTGTAGTAGACCTTACGGTGAAATGCTTATGTAACAGGGTTATATTGGTGATTCCCCTAATTTATATCAATTTGTTTCTAAATGTTATTCGAACATCACACATAAGATGCAGCGTTTTTTGGTGAATATTGGTTGTGCATTTTGTTGTAGAGAATTCCAGCTAATACTAGCTAGCAACTTACTGTGTCTGGTGGGGTGGGGGGGTTGTATATTTTGTACAGTGCGTGAGTGCAGAGTTGGATGGTGAGCCGTGCATTGCATGACGTGCAATTTTGTGCTGTTCCTATCAGAATAAAGCTCCATGACTGGTGTTACAAGTTGGAGTTCGTGTCGATGATTGATTGTACACAACGCAAGAAGAGTACTGTTACACCTATAAGGACAAACAGTTATGTTTTAATGTTATTACATATTTATTATATAACATAATATACACTACTGGTCAAAAGTCTTAGAACACCTACTCATTCAAGGGGTTTTCTTTATTTTTACTATTTTCTACATTATAGAATAATAGTGACGACATCAAAACTATGAAATAACACATCATGTAGTAACCAAAAAAAGTGTTAAACAATTCAAAATATATTTTATATTTGAGATTCTTCAAATAGCCACGTTTTGCCTTATTGACAGCTTGGCATTCTCTTAACCAGCTTCACCTGGAATGCTTTTCCAACAGCCTTGAAGGAGTTCCCACATATGCTGAGCACTTGTTGGCTGCTTTTCCTTCACTCTGCGGTCCGATTCAGGGAGCCGTCAGTTGGACTCATTTCTCAATGTGTCCACCTGACCCGTCAAATAGTAATTCAAGTCATTTGCAATGTCAGGTGGTTTTGGTAATGAATGTTATAATGGGAAGGAATTCAAACATGTCTGCCACTTGTGTTGAATCAAAGTTGTCCATAGATGTTTTCCATCAGCCTTGATTTAGTGATGATAATATCCTTTCTTTTTACCTTGGTCACTAGATGTATTCATTTACAATAACTGGTCTAGCTTGGTCACTAGATGTATTCATTTACAATACCTGGTCTAGCTTGGTCACTAGATGTATTCATCTACAATAACTGGTCTAGCTTGGTCACTAGATGTATTCATTTATAATAACTGGTCTAGCTTGGTCACTAGATGTATTAATCTACAATAACTGGTCTAGCTTGGTCACTAGATGTATTAATCTACAATAACTGGTCTAGCTTGGTCACTAGATGTATTCATTTATAATAACTGGTCTAGCTTCGTCACTAGATGTATTCATTTACAATAACTGGTCTAGCTTGGTCACTAGATGTATTCATCTACAATAACTGGTCTAGCTTGGTCACTAGATGTATTAATCTACAATAACTGGTCTAGCTTGGTCACTAGATGTATTAATCTACAATAACTGGTCTAGCTTGGTCACTAGATGTACTAATCTACAATAACTGGTCTAGCTTCGTCACTAGATGTATTCATTTACAATAACTGTTCTAGCTTGGTCACTAGATGTATTCATTTACAATAACTGGTCTAGCTTGGTCACTAGATGTATTCATTTACAATAACTGGTCTAGCTTGGTCACTAGATGTATTCATTTACAATAACTGGTCTAGCTTGGTCACTAGATGTATTCATTTACAATAACTGGTCTAGCTTGGTCACTAGATGTATTCATTTACAATAACTTTGCTCATCAGACAGATCTGTCCGCTACCTTTTTGGTTTCATTACATTGAACCGTTCCATTTCTCAGCTCATCAATCCCTGGGGTGTCACGTCCTGACCAGTAGAGGGTGTAGTTGGGTCAGGCCGTGGCAGAAGTGAAGTGTGTGTTTTGATTGTTTCGTTGATTTTGGCCGTGTGACTTCCAATCAGGCACAGCTGTAGAGGGTTGTGGCTGATTGGGAGTCACACATAAGTAGCCTACGTTGCCTTTGGGGGGTTGTGGGTAATTGTTCTTGTTACAGTGTTTGCACCTGACAGGACTGTGTTGGCTGTCAGTTTATTGTTTTTGTAATTGTATAGTGTTCCGTTTCATTAAATACATCATGAACACTAACTCCGCTGCGTTTTGGGTTAGGGTTAGGATCAGCCAGAGTGGCCCGTCTGCCCGGATCAGCCAGAGTGGCCCGTCTGCCCGGATCAGCCAGAGTGGCCCGTCTGCCCAGATCAGCCAGAGTGGCCCGTCTGCCCGGATCAGCCAGAGTGGCCCGTCTGCCAGGATCAGCCAGAGTGGCCCGACTTGGGTCAGTTGTCACGGCAGCTATTGCCTGTGTTCTTTTCGGAACCCGACGGGCTGCTCCTGCAGGTGAGGTCACCAGTCAGCCTCTTCGGTAGGGGGTACTGGAAATTAGATCGGGATGTGCTGGATGAGCTTTCATTGAAGCCTTTACTGGTTTGTTTCGGGGGATTGAAGGCCTCCGGTCCATGTGTGAGGGGGTGTTAGAGTGGTGGGATTTAGTTAAGGTAAGGTATGGACAACAAGCTCAAGGACCTGAATTGGTTGAGCCTCCACAAGTGCTTGCCGGTACGTTCCATCATGTACCGGCATAGCTTGGCGCGATCCCCCACCTGTCCAAGACCATCTTGTGGTGGGGAGGAGACAGTGCACCTTTTGGGACTGTGCCTTTGCCGGAGTAGTATGGGCACGGCTGTTGTTAGGTAGGGTGAAAGGGAATTTTGTTTTAACTTGGGCTAGGGTAGAGAGAGGTGTAGGGAGAGCGAGGGGGACGGTCAGGGACAGGTTTCTGCTCTGGCTTCTCATAAGCCTCTTTAAACGGGGGCTGTGGGAAGCCAGGCAGGACATGGTCAAGACAGGGAGAGATTGGGGGATGGAGGGTGGAAGGAAATTTGAGGGGGAGGATGAAGAGGAAGTGGGGGCAGCATGCTGCCCGGCAGAGGTGGAAGGGAGGTTTAGGGCTGGGGTTAATTTAGATGATTTAAGGGGATAGAATAGTGACTGGGAGATGGGGAAGGTAGGGCTTTAGAGATGTAGTTTGTAGCCATTAAGGGGAGGGAAGATGCTCCCCTGAGTTTTTTGATATCGGGTTTTTGTTTCGTTTTGAATTTAAAAATGCCTATATTTGAGTTTGTTTGGAATATTGATGGTTTTGTTTTGTATGAATGGCATTGTACGTAATAAAAAATGTATATATAAAAAAATATATATTGAAAAATCTTCCACTATGTCAATATAGTGCATCGTATGTAAGTTTAGTTTCACTTTTTAACCAACCCAGTGCATTGTTGAAAATTAAAAATGTTAAAATCAACAATATGTCAAAGGATTCAACTATTGAAAATTGAAACAAACAAATGGATCAAACAGATCAATCCCACTGGACATTAGGTTTCATTCAGACCCTGCAGGGTTTAGATTCAGCCAGGACTAGTTAAACTAGGATATTTAAGTAGCTTTCGTGATCGTGTCTTAAATTTGGCTTAGTTAGTCGAGACTGGAGTAAGGTAAGTATGCCTGAATGAGAACACCTGGGTTAAGCCTGATTAGGTTCAGTATGAACACCTGGGTTAATCCTGATTAGGTTCAGTATGAACACCTGGGTTAATCCTGATTAGGTCCAGTATGAACACCTGGGTTAATCCTGATTAGGTTCAGTATGAACACCTGGGTTAATCCTGATTAGGTTCAGTATGAACACCTGGGTTAAGCCTGATTAGGTGCAGTATGAACACCTGGATTAATCCTGATTAGGTTCAGTATGAATACCTGGGTTAATCCTGATTAGGTTCAGTATGAACACCTGGGTTAATCCTGATTAGGTTCAGTATGAACACCTGGGTTAATCCTGATTAGGTTCAGTATGAACACCTGGGTTAATCCTGATTAGGTTCAGTATGAACACCTGGGTTAATCCTGATTAGGTTCAGTATGAACACCTGGGTTAATCCTGATTAGGTTCAGTATGAACACATGCTGTTGGTCTAGTGGTGCTCATTAAAACCCGGAATAGAAAACACCAATACTGGTGTGAATCTGGAGACGAAACAACGGCAGAGGCAAAAATAATTTGTTCAAAAAAACGCTCCAAAACAAATGTTGTCAAACCATCCAGTTATTGAAGGTACATTTAGTCTGCTAAATTTAGTCATTTAGCAGATGCTCTTATCCAGAGCGACTTACAGTAGTGAATGCATACATTTAATTTCATTTTCATGCATTTTTTGTACTGGCCCCCCGTGGGAATCAAACCCACAACCCTGGCGTTGCAAACACCATGCTCTACCAACTGAGCCACAGGGAAGGCCAGTATGTATAACACACCATGCTGGCGTTGTAAACACCATGCTCTACCAACTGAGCCACACTGCTGCTACTGAGCAGTAGAACAAGCGGGTTGGGCTGCAATTTGCTGTGAATTCAATGGAAATGTAACCACAAGAAGAGTACAACAACTTCAGGTGAGATATCTGCATTATTATCAGGATTACAGGAAGAAACAACAACTAGAGGTGAGATATCTGCATTATTATCAGGATTACAGGAAGAAACAACAACTAGAGGTGAGATATCTGCATTATTATCAGGATTACAGGAAGAAACAACAACTAGAGGTGAGATATCTGCATTATTATCAGGATTACAGGAAGAAACAACAACTAGAGGTGAGATATCTGCATTATTATCAGGATTACAAGAAGAAACAACAACTAGAGGTGAGATATCTGCATTATTATCAGGATTACAGGAAGAAACAACAACTAGAGGTGAGATATCTGCATTATTATCAGGATTACAGGAAGATACAACAACTAGAGGTGAGATATCTGCATTATTATCAGGATTACAGGAAGAAACAACAACTAGAGGTGAGATATCTGCATTATTATCAGGATTACAGGAAGAAACAACAACTAGAGGTGAGATATCTGCATTATTATCAGGATTACAGGAAGAAACAACAACTAGAGGTGAGATATCTGCATTATTATCAGGATTACAGGAAGAAACAACAACTAGAGGTGAGATATCTGCATTATTATCAGGATTACAAGAAGAAACAACAACTAGAGGTGAGATATCTGCATTATTATCAGGATTACAAGAAGAAACAACAACTAGAGGTGAGATATCTGCATTATTATCAGGATTACAGGAAGAAACAACAACTAGAGGTGAGATATCTGCATTATTATCAGGATTACAGGAAGAAACAACAACTAGAGGTGAGATATCTGCATTATTATCAGGATTACAAGAAGAAACAACAACTAGAGGTGAGATATCTGCATTATTATCAGGATTACAGGAAGAAACAACAACTAGAGGTGAGATATCTGCATTATTATCAGGATTACAAGAAGAAACAACAACTAGAGGTGAGATATCTGCATTATTATCAGGATTACAAGAAGAAACAACAACTAGAGGTGAGATATCTGCATTATTATCAGGATTACAGGAAGAAACAACAACTAGAGGTGAGATATCTGCATTATTATCAGGATTACAAGAAGAAACAACAACTAGAGGTGAGATATCTGCATTATTATCAGGATTACAGGAAGAAACAACAACTAGAGGTGAGATATCTGCATTATTATCAGGATTACAGGAAGAAACAACAACTAGAGGTGAGATATCTGCATTATTATCAGGATTACAAGAAGAAACAACAACTAGAGGTGAGATATCTGCATTATTATCAGGATTACAAGAAGAAACAACAACTAGAGGTGAGATATCTGCATTATTATCAGGATTACAGGAAGAAACAACAACTAGAGGTGAGATATCTGCATTATTATCAGGATTACAGGAAGAAACAACAACTAGAGGTGAGATATCTGCATTATTATCAGGATTACAAGAAGAAACAACAACTAGAGGTGAGATATCTGCATTATTATCAGGATTACAGGAAGAAACAACAACTAGAGGTGAGATATCTGCATTATTATCAGGATTACTAGAAGTGAGATATCTGCATTATTATCAGGATTACAGGAAGAAACAACAACTAGAGGTGAGATATCTGCATTATTATCAGGATTACAGGAAGAAACAACAGCTAGAGGTGAGATATCTGCATTATTATCAGGATTACAGGAAGAAACAACAACTAGAGGTGAGATATCTGCATTATTATCAGGATTACAAGAAGAAACAACTTCAGGTGAGATATCTGCATTATTATCAGGATTACAGGAAGAGTACAACAACTAGAGGTGAGATATCTGCATTATTATCAGGATTACAAGAAGAAACAACTAGAGGTGAGATATCTACATTATTATCAGGATTACAAGAATAAACAACAACTTCAGGTGAGATATCTGCATTATTATCAGGATTACAAGAAGAAACAACAACTAGAGGTGAGATATCTGCATTATTATCAGGATTACAGGAAGAAACAACAACTAGAGGTGAAATATCTGCATTATTATCAGGATTACAGGAAGAAACAACAACTAGAGGTGAGATATCTGCATTATTATCAGGATTACAAGAAGAAACAACAACTAGAGGTGAGATATCTGCATTATTATCAGGATTACAGGAAGAAACAACAACTAGAGGTGAGATATCTGCATTATTATCAGGATTACAGGAAGAAACAACAACTAGAGGTGAGATATCTGCATTATTATCAGGATTACAGGAAGAAACAACAGCTAGAGGTGAGATATCTGCATTATTATCAGGATTACAGGAAGAAACAACAACTAGAGGTGAGATATCTGCATTATTATCAGGATTACAGGAAGAAACAACAACTAGAGGTGAGATATCTGCATTATTATCAGGATTACAGGAAGAAACAACAACTAGAGGTGAGATATCTGCATTATTATCAGGATTACAGGAAGAAACAACAACTAGAGGTGAGATATCTGCATTATTATCAGGATTACAGGAAGAAACAACAACTAGAGGTGAGATATCTGCATTATTATCAGGATTACAGGAAGAAACAACAACTAGAGGTGAGATATCTGCATTATTATCAGGATTACAGGAAGAAACAACAACTAGAGGTGAGATATCTGCATTATTATCAGGATTACAAGAAGAAACAACAACTAGAGGTGAGATATCTGCATTATTATCAGGATTACAGGAAGAAACAACAACTAGAGGTGAGATATCTGCATTATTATCAGGATTACAGGAAGAAACAACAACTAGAGGTGAGATATCTGCATTATTATCAGGATTACAAGAAGAAACAACAACTAGAGGTGAGATATCTGCATTATTATCAGGATTACAGGAAGAAACAACAACTAGAGGTGAGATATCTGCATTATTATCAGGATTACAGGAAGAAACAACAACTAGAGGTGAGATATCTGCATTATTATCAGGATTACAGGAAGAAACAACAACTAGAGGTGAGATATCTGCATTATTATCAGGATTACAGGAAGAAACAACAACTAGAGGTGAGATATCTGCATTATTATCAGGATTACACATTTCTCATATTCATATTTTTGTGACATCACTTTTATTATTAAATTATGTCTGCCTTTTATAGACTGTGGAAGAACCTTAAACTGACTTTAAAAAGAGAGAAAGCAGAGATCAGAAGAGAGAGATTTACTACTGGTGGTGGACCACCAAAACAAGACAACACTGATGAATTGAGTGACTTCCTGTCAGGAAAAATAGAGCAGCACCAACCTCTGGATGGTATACCAGACGATGACCAACCTCTGGATGGTATACCAGATGTTGACCAACCTCTGGATGGTATACCAGACGATGACCAACCTCTGGATGGTATACCAGACGATGACCAACCTCTGGATGGTATACCAGATGATGACCAACCTCTGGATGGTATACCAGATGATGACCAACAGGTTTGAAGAGCCAGCACACAGTGAGGGTGTAATGTGAACAGGTTGGAAGAGCCAGTACACAGTGAGGGTGGAATGTGAACAGGTTGGAAGAGCCAGTACACAGTGAGGGTGGAATGTGAACAGGTTGGAAGAGCCAGTACACAGTGAGGGTGTAATGTGAACAGGTTGGAAGAGCCAGTACACAGTGAGGGTGGAATGTGAACAGGTTGGAAGAGCCAGTACACAGTGAGGGTGGAATGTGAACAGGTTGGAAGAGCCAGTACACAGTGAGTGGGTTCCCTCCACATCTGCTATAACATCCCTGAGAGAAGATGCTGCCACCACCTTTCAGCAGAGAACAAAGAAGACGACAATACATGAAACGTTAACCAAAGAATTCCATGAGCATAAAATGAAATATCTGAAGGAAGAACATGAGATGAGAATTGTCCAGGTTGAATTGGATATGAAGTTGGAAGAGAGAGGTATGATCCAACAAAGAGACAGTAATGAGACAATAGTGATGACCAGCCATGGTGAACAATATGATATGTAAAACAATACATGTTTTGGCATTTGGATATTCATGAGAGTATTTTAAACACCACAAACTACATTTTAAACCAGCCTTGGTTTAGTCACTCATTGTAACGGCTGTCGGTAGAGAGAGTAGACCAAGGTGCAGCGGAGTTAGTGTTCATCATTGAATTTAATAACAGAAAGAACACTATACGAAACAACACAAGAAAACTGACAGCCAAACAGTCCTGTCAGGTACAAAACACTGAACAGAAACAATTACCCACAAAACCCCAACGGAAAAACAGGCACTTATGTGTGACTCCCAATCAGCAACAACACTCTACAGCTGTGCCTGATTGGAAGCCACACGGCCAAAATCAATGAAACAAACCAACATAGAAAAATGCACATAGAACGCCCACCCAATATAACACCCTGTGTAGTAACTATTAGTAGACCATGTTACTATGTAGTAACTATTAGTAGACCATGTTACTATGTAGTAACTATTAGTAGAACATGTTACTATGTAGTAACTATTAGTAGACCATGTTACTATGTAGTAATGTAGACCATGTTACTATGTAGTAACTATTAGTAGACCATTAGTAGACCATGTTACTATGTAGTAACTATTAGTAGACCATGTTACTATGTAGTAACTATTAGTAGACCATGTTACTATGTAGTAACTATTAGTAGACCATGTTACTATGTAGTAACTATTAGTAGACCATGTTACTATGTAGTAACTATTAGTAGACCATGTTACTATGTAGTAACTATTAGTAGACCATGTTACTATGTAGTAACTATTAGTAGACCATGTTACTATGTAGTAATGTAGACCATGTTACTATGTAGTAACTATTAGTAGACCATATTACTATGTAGTAACTATTAGTAGACCATATTACTATGTAGTAACTATTAGTAGACCATGTTACTATGTAGTAACTATTAGTAGACCATATTACTATGTAGTAATGTAGACCATGTTACTATGTAGTAACTATTAGTAGACCATGTTACTATGTAGTAATGTAGACCATGTTACTATGTAGTAACTATTAGTAGACCATATTACTATGTAGTAATGTAGACCATGTTACTATGTAGTAACTATTAGTAGACCATATTACTATGTAGTAATGTAGACCATGTTACTATGTAGTAACTATTAGTAGACCATATTACTATGTAGTAACTATTAGTAGACCATATTACTATGTAGTAATGTAGACCATGTTACTATGTAGTAACTATTAGTAGACCATATTACTATGTAGTAATGTAGACCATGTTACTATGTAGTAACTATTAGTAGACCATATTACTATGTAGTAACTATTAGTAGACCATATTACTATGTAGTAACTATTAGTAGACCATTAGTAGACCATGTTACTATGTAGTAACTATTAGTAGACCATGTTACTATGTAGTAACTATTAGTAGACCATGTTACTATGTAGTAATGTAGACCATGTTACTATGTAGTAACTATTAGTAGACCATGTTACTATGTAGTAACTATTAGTAGACCATGTTACTATGTAGTAACTATTAGTAGACCATGTTACTATGTAGTAACTATTAGTAGACCATGTTACTATGTAGTAACTATTAGTAGACCATGTTACTATGTAGTAACTATTAGTAGACCATGTTACTATGTAGTAATGTAGACCATGTTACTATGTAGTAACTATTAGTAGACCATATTACTATGTAGTAACTATTAGTAGACCATATTACTATGTAGTAACTATTAGTAGACCATGTTACTATGTAGTAACTATTAGTAGACCATATTACTATGTAGTAATGTAGACCATGTTACTATGTAGTAACTATTAGTAGACCATGTTACTATGTAGTAATGTAGACCATGTTACTATGTAGTAACTATTAGTAGACCATATTACTATGTAGTAATGTAGACCATGTTACTATGTAGTAACTATTAGTAGACCATATTACTATGTAGTAATGTAGACCATGTTACTATGTAGTAACTATTAGTAGACCATATTACTATGTAGTAACTATTAGTAGACCATATTACTATGTAGTAATGTAGACCATGTTACTATGTAGTAACTATTAGTAGACCATATTACTATGTAGTAATGTAGACCATGTTACTATGTAGTAACTATTAGTAGACCATATTACTATGTAGTAACTATTAGTAGACCATATTACTATGTAGTAATGTAGACCATGTTACTATGTAGTAACTATTAGTAGACCATGTTACTATGTAGTAATGTAGACCATGTTACTATGTAGTAACTATTAGTAGACCATGTTACTATGTAGTAATGTAGACCATGTTACTATGTAGTAACTATTAGTAGACCATGTTACTATGTAGTAATGTAGACCATGTTACTATGTAGTAACTATTAGTAGACCATGTTACTATGTAGTAACTATTAGTAGACCATATTACTATGTAGTAACTATTAGTAAACCATATTACTATGTAGTTACTATTAGTAAACCATGTTACTATGTAGTAACTATTAGTAGACCATGTTACTATGTAGTAACTATTAGTAGACCATATTACTATGTAGTAATGTAGACCATGTTACTATGTAGTAACTATTAGTAGACCATGTTACTATGTAGTAATGTAGACCATGTTACTATGTAGTAACTATTAGTAGACCATGTTACTATGTAGTAATGTAGACCATGTTACTATGTAGTAACTATTAGTAGACCATGTTACTATGTAGTAATGTAGACCATGTTACTATGTAGTAACTATTAGTAGACCATGTTACTATGTAGTAACTATTAGTAGACCATATTACTATGTAGTAACTATTAGTAAACCATATTACTATGTAGTTACTATTAGTAAACCATGTTACTATGTAGTAACTATTAGTAGACCATGTTACTATGTAGTAACTATTAGTAGACCATGTTACTATGTAGTAACTATTAGTAGACCATATTACTACGTAGTAACTATTAGTAAACCATATTACTATGTAGTAACTAGTAGTAGACCATGTTACTATGTAGTAACTATTAGTAGACCATGTTACTATGTAGTAACTATTAGTAGACCATATTACTATGTAGTAACTATTAGTAGACCATATTACTATGTAGTAACTATTAGTAGACCATATTACTATGTAGTAACTATTAGTAGACCATATTACTATGTAGTAACTATTAGTAGACCATATTACTATGTAGTAACTATTAGTAGACCATATTACTAGACCATGTTACTATGTTGTAACTATTAGTAGACCCTATTACTATGTAGTAACTATTAGTAGACCATGTTACTATGTAGTAACTATTAGTAGACCATATTACTATGTAGTAACTATTAGTAGACCATGTTTCTCACCCTAATATCCACTGTCACCAGGTAGTTGTCCACTATGTTGTCCTCTCTGAAACTGAGACCAATGAAGAGTTGAGGGAAATCCTTCCATCCTGAGTTGCACCTTTCCAACGGGCAACAATGTTTGAGAACTCTAAATTAGGAGTTCATCCACCGTGAACATTGATGGTTGACCAGTTGTTATGGTTACGGTACTCCTCAGCATCAGGAGTTGATGGTAAACCAGTTGTTATGGTTACGGTACTCCTCAGCATCAGGAGTTGATGGTAAACCAGTTGTTATGGTTACGGTACTCCTCAGCATCAGGAGTTGATGGTAAACCAGTTGTTATGGTTACGGTACTCCTCATCATCAGGAGTTGATGTTAAACCAGTTGTTATGGTTACGGTACTCCTCATCATCAGGAGTTGATGGAGAACCAGTTGTTATGGTTACGGTACTCCTCAGCAGTCGATGTAAAACCAGTTGTTATGGTTACGGTACTCCTCATCACCAGGAGTTGATGGTAAACCAGTTGTTATGGTTACAGTACTCCTCATCATCAGGAGTTGATGGTAAACCAGTTGTTATGGTTACGGTACTCCTCAGCATCAGGAGTTGATGGAGAACCAGTTGTTATGGTTACGGTACTCCTCATCATCAGGAGTTGATGGTAAACCAGTTGTTATGGTTACAGTACTCCTCATCATCAGGAGTTGATGGTAAACCAGTTGTTATGGTTACGGTACTCCTCATCATCAGGAGTTGATGGTAAACCAGTTGTTATGGTTACGGTACTCCTCAGCATCAGGAGTTGATGGTAAACCAGTTGTTATGGTTACGGTACTCCTCATCATCAGGAGTTGATGGTAAACCAGTTGTTATGGTTACGGTACTCCTCATCATCAGGAGTTGATGGTAAACCAGTTGTTATGGTTACAGTACTCCTAAACATCAGGAGTTGATGGTAAACCAGTTGTTATGGTTACGGTACTCCTCAGCATCAGGAGTTGATGGAAACTTGATGGGAACATGACATCCATCTAACCAGCCAATCACTCCTGGGAACTGCCCATATTCAGATATTCATATTGCCCTTTATAGTTGGCTTGGCCAGCAGCATCAGGAAACTAGATGTAAAGACTCCTCCTGCAGACTTTATAGTTGGCTTGACCAGCAGCATCAGGAAACTAGATGTAAAGACTCCTCCTGCAGACTTTATAGTTGGCTTGACCAGCAGCATCAGGAAACTAGATGTAAAGACTCCTCCTGCAGACTTTATAGTTGGCTTGGCCAGCAGCATCAGGAAACTAGATGTAAAGATTCCTCCTGCAGACTTTATAGTTGGCTTGGCCAGCAGCTTCAGGAAACTAGATGTAAAGACTCCTCCTGCAGACTTTATAGTTGGCTTGACCAGCAGCATCAGGAAACTAGATGTAAAGACTCCTCCTGCAGACTTTATAGTTGGCTTGGCCAGCAGCATCAGGAAACTAGATGTAAAGACTCCTCCTGCAGACTTTATAGTTGGCTTGGCCAGCAGCATCAGGAAACTAGATGTAAAGACTCCTCCTGCAGACTTTATAGTTGGCTTGGCCAGCAGCATCAGGAAACTAGATGTAAAGACTCCTCCTGCAGACTTTATAGTTGGCTTGGCCAGCAGCATCAGGAAACTAGATGTAAAGACTCCTCCTGCAGACTTTATAGTTGGCTTGACCAGCAGCATCAGGAAACTAGATGTAAAGACTCCTCCTGCAGACTTTATAGTTGGCTTGGCCAGCAGCATCAGGAAACTAGATGTAAAGACTCCTCCTGCAGACTTTATAGTTGGCTTGACCAGCAGCATCAGGAAACTAGATGTAAAGACTCCTCCTGCAGACTTTATAGTTGGCTTGACCAGCAGCATCAGGAAACTAGATGTAAAGACTCCTCCTTCAGACTTTATAGTTGGCTTGACCAGCAGCATCAGGAAACTAGATGTAAAGACTCCTCCTGCAGACTTTATAGTTGGCTTGACCAGCAGCATCAGGAAACTAGATGTAAAGATTCCTCCTGCAGACTTTATAGTTGGCTTGGCCAGCAGCATCAGGAAACTAGATGTAAAGACTCCTCCTGCAGACTTTATAGTTGGCTTGACCAGCAGCATCAGGAAACTAGATGTAAAGACTCCTCCTGCAGACTTTATAGTTGACACTCTTAAATAGAACCTGGACCAGCTCAGGTGAAACACCTTCCCACTAACGAGATGGACAAGCCAGCACAGGTGTAACACATACTGACTAACGAGGTGACACCAATCAGTGCGTCCTACGTGCTAACGAGCTAGACGGGCTAACGAGCTAGACGGGCTAACGAGCTAGACGGGCTAACGAGCTAGACGTGCTAACGAGCTAGACGTGCTAACGAGCTAAACGTGCTAACGAGCTAGACGTGCTAACGGGCTAGACCTAAAGTCCAACCTCAAAACCAAAGCCTGTAACACCTTCCCCCTTAAGACAAATATATCCTATATTTTTGTTGGACAAGTTTGCTCACCACCAACAGAAAACAACTTCCATTTCACATTATAATCAACTACAATGCTTCACCTTCACCAATATAAACATGGTGTCTACTGGATGTCAACAATTAAAAACAAGAAAAAACACGTATTTCTAAATAAAAATATACAATAGTATTATTTTTCTCCTTTTTCTTTCTATAGAATCCTAAAACTCACTAGCTTCTAGAACTCTCGTCTTCCTAAAACTAACTAGCTTCTAGAACTCTCATCTTCCTAAAACTCACTAGCTTCTAGAACACTCATCTTCCTAAAACTCACTAGCTTCTAGAACTCTCGTCTTCCTAAAACTCACTAGCTTCTAGAACTCTCGTCTTCCTAAAACTCACTAGCTTCTAGAACTCTCGTCCCCTTGGAACGAGCCCAAACAAAATGTATCTCCAATACGGAAAAACGTGCAGTCAAAATAAATAAAGATCCATAGCAACGCACTAGCTAAACACAAATCTAATATCCATTTGGGGGGAAATCAGGTTGAATCTGCTCCTGAAACTAACACAACAAAACAAAAAACACATGGAAACGGAGATATCTTTTACCTCACTGGTTAGAGGACAACCTGCAGAAGACAGTCAGCTACATTTTGGAGTGATGCATTTAAATTTAGGGGTCCCTAAACAAAGGAACACAACACTTATTTGTCATAACTCATCGATATCATGTTGAAATCAATTGTGCCGAGAGGAGGGAGATGAGGTTGCATGTCCTGTTAAAACTAACAGCTCAAAAACCACACGGAATCTGGGAATAATGTGTACATCCCTGGTTAGAGGACAATTTGTAGAAAACAGCCAGATACATTTTGATTCCAGTGGGTCACCAACATGGTAAGTGTAACACAACTCTTTTTTTGTTAGTCACTTTTTATTAAATCTCATAAATAGTAACTCTTCCATTTCAGAGCCTGGATTTTCCCCCTGAGGCTAATATCCATATCATGTTGAAATCAATAGAACAGGGGACAAACGTTTAGGGTTCTACATTGTGACATTATTAAAATACTCCTACTACAATGTTAAAACATTCTACATTGTGACATATCACTGATATCATGAAACAACTCCTTCATGTATTTTCTGATGTTTGATCAGATGTCTTATCGGAGAATCTCTTGTCACACTGATCACAGCTATGATTTCTCTCCTGTGTGTGTTCTCTGGTGTACAGTCAGAGAGCCAGATGTAGTAAAACTCTTCCCACAGCTATAAGATTTCTCTCCTGTGTGTATTCGCTGGTGTCTAGTCAGATGGCAAGATGAAATATAAGTCTTCCCACATTGATCACAGCTATAATGTTTCTCTCCTGTGTGTATTCTCTGGTGTAGAGTCAGAGAGAAAAATGTAGTAAAACTCCTCCCACATTGATCACAGCTGTAAGGTTTCTCTCCAGTGTGAATTCTCAGGTGTACTTTTAGTGCTTTTAATCTTAAGTAACTCTTCCCACAATCAAAACAGTGGTGAGATTTCTCTCCTGTGTGTGTTCGCTGGTGTATTTTAAGTTCTGATGAAGATTTGCAATGTTTTCCACAGTCAGAGCAGCAGATAGATTTCTTCCCTGTGGGTCTCTGCTGGTGTTTCTTGAGGTGATAGAATCTGGACAGACTCTTCTCTGACTCGTTAGCATCATGATGTTGAGGCTCCCCAGAGGATCCATGATAGTCACGTCTCTCTCCTGTGTGAACAAGTCAGACAGATAGTTAAAGGCTCTCAACAGCAGAAATCCACTGAAAAAGGTGATGCCAACAGCGTAGCCATGATACTGTACAACAATTGACGTCTGTAATGAATGTTAAAATGACTTGACAATTGTCTTAAGACAGTCAAGTGAGCAACAATAGTCATATTTAGTCTTGTTTTCACATTAGTAGTAACTAGAAATAAGTAAAAGGTGTTGAACTCCTAAGCAGTGTGCCAGGCGACTTTTGTTCTCAAATATAGGCACCTTTCTGTGTTTGCTAAAATTGCGACAAGGGTGATGCGCACACAATTTGATTGCAGAAACACCTCCCTGCTAATGCAGAAACCGCTAGTTATGGATGTAGTATATCTGCCTGGAGCAAAAATGGTGAGCAAGTGGCCTAAGCTGTGCCATTAGAGATCTGGGTTCGAGTCCAAGCTCTGTTGCAGCCGGCCGCGACCGGGAGGCCCATGGGGCAACGCACAATTGGCCCACCGTCGTCCGGGTTAGGGGAGGGTTTGGCCGGCAGGGATATCCTTGTCTCATCGCGCACTAGCGACTCCTGTGGCGGGCCGGGCGCAGTGCACACTGACCAGGTCGCCAGGTGTACGGTGTTTCCTCCGACACATTGGTGCTGCTGGCTTCCGGGTTGGATGGGCATTGTGTCAAGAAGCAGCGCGGCTAGGTTGGGTTGTGTTTCAGAGGACGCATGGCTCTCGACCTTCGCCTCTCCAGAGTCCGTATGGGAGTTGCAGCGATGAGACAAGACTATGTACCAATTGGGGAGAAAAAAGGGGTGAAAAAAAATATATATATTTAAAAAATGGTGAGCAAAGATTAGTTTTCACAATGTATTCTGAATATTACAGCACTAGATCAGGATGCTACTCAAGGAAACTCACATTAAGCTCTGTGTCTATTCACTAATTCACCACCGTGGGGGAAACTCAGGGGAGTTCTCATAGGCTGACAGCAAATAAAGCCTCCGTTTCCAGGTTGATTATGATTATTATTATCATCTGACACTACTTTGGATTATAATTGTAAGGCTCGTTTGAATGTCCTGATTTAATATAATGTTTGTGTTATTGTCAAATGTACTACTTTATATTTAAAAACGACTTCAACCAGTAAAATGCTCATTGGCTAGTTTTCCATCAGCCTGACATCAGCCTGACAATGAGGTTTTGTCCACTAAGTGTATGCCAAAATGGTCTATAATCTCACCTAACAATAACATAGACCTACTGTAGGACCCATAACTTCACCTAACAACAACATAGACCTAGGACTATAAATCATTTAATATTTTAGGTGAAACAAGGAGACTAAAATGTCATTGTCATGACAATTCATAACCTGATCACCAGATAATTTTGTGAATAATCCCACTAGGCTATTCTGTAATGTGTTGTCATTCTAAATGTCCTGAATAAAGGAAAATAGCTCTGTGTGTTGTACAATAGCCTATCCATCAAGGAACAGATCTCTACACATTATGAGCTAAGTATCTCCGTTTCCAAACGGACTAACGAGACCCTACTGTAAATCAACCAGACAATAACACATTATGAACATTGATTTGTTTGGGATGTTGGATCCAACGTGGAGCACGGCATAACTGTCTTTACCGGTGTAATGAATGAAGAACTACATTTGACTGGCATGCAGAAAATTATTTCCTGGATCAGCTGATGACAGTTGAACATGTGACTGTAACTAAACAGCTACAGTATTAAGTATTATGCGTAATTATTTAAGAACTGCATTAATGACAGTATCCATTTGGGAGTTGTCAATAAAGTTAAGGTGACTCTCGGTTAGAACCATTGGATTTAGTAAACTGAAATGATTTAGGATTTCTGTGCCCATGAAAACTGTTTTCCCAGCATAATATAAGGAGATATAAATGTTACGTAGTTAGAGAGCATTTCAGAGATCTGAATACAAAAAAACTGTCCCACAGCAAGATCCAGTATTTAAGTTAAAGTTCATCATATGACAAGCTTAACGTTATGACTATAACTACTGTTCCCTGAAGGAGGGAAACTAGGTACAACATACTATTAAATCCACACCTCGCTGGAAGCCCCGCCTTCCACAGGTGATGAGCGTGAGACTCGGATATATTCCTTAAATGATTTAATCCTTAAATTTAATACCTCACTTCACCGACCCAGGAAGTGGCGGAGCCAAACAGGTGTTGTAACTCGTTCATAACTGGCACGCAGATCGGTAGAAATGGTCAGATAAATTGGCACTTCAAACGGAAATGGAAAAAGTTTGCCTATTTTACCGGAAACTTCAGGAGCATAACGTCAGAATTAACGAAGGCCAGCAGCAGGTGGGGAATTGGTTATTTTCTTCTGGTTATATTGACCTCTGGCTTCCTCAAGTCATTTGTGTGTGTTAATTATTTAATCAAACGCTTGAAGCATCAGTTCAGTTCAAGTTCTGCACATACAATTGATTTTATTAAACACATGGGGTGTGTCCATATGGAAAAATACACGTCATAACATTTCAACCAATCAATTGGTACAACATACAACATACATGCATTCAGACCCCTTCCCTTTTTACACATTTGGTCATTATAAAAAGGATTTTTTTTTTCAATTATCAATTTTCAGATAATACCTCATAAAGACATCACAATACCCCATAAAAGTGAGAAAAAAAGTTTAGAAATGCTTGTGTATATATATATATGTATATCTCTAGGTCATGCCAGTAGGCTACAGCAGGTTGTAACTCTCTAGGTCATGCCAGTAAGCTACAGTAGGTTGTAACTCTCTAGGTCATGCCAGTAGGTTACAGTAGGTTGTAACTCTCTAGGTCATGCCAGTAGGTTACAGTAGGTTGTATCTCTCTAGGTCATGCCAGTAGGTTACAGTAGGTTGTATCTCTCTAGGTCATGCCAGTAGGTTGTATCTCTCTAGGTCATGCCAGTAGGTTACAGTAGGTTGTATCTCTCTAGGTCATGCCAGTAGGTTACAGTAGGTTGTATCGCTCTAGGTCATGCCAGTAGGTTGTATCTCTCTAGGTCATGCCAGTAGGTTACAGTAGGTTGTATCTCTCTAGGTCATGCCAGTAGGTTACAGTAGGTTGTATCTCTCTAGGACATGCAAGTAGGTTACAGTAGGTTGTAACTCTCTAGGTCATGCCAGTAGGCTACAGTAGGTTGTATCTCTCTAGGTCATGCCAGTAGGTTACAGTAGGTTGTATCTCTCTAGGTCATGCCAGTAGGCTACAGTAGGTTGTATCTCTCTAGGTCATGCCAATAGGTTACAGTAGGTTGTATCTCTCCAGGTCATGCCAGTAGGTTACAGTAGGTTGTATCTCTCTAGGTCATGCCAGTAGGCTACAGTAGGTTGTATCTCTCTAGGTCATGCCAGTAAGTTACAGTAGGTTGTATCTCTCTAGGTCATGCCAGTAGGTTACAGTAGGTTGTATCTCTCTAGGTCATGCCAGTAGGTTACAGTAGGTTGTATCTCTCTAGGTCATGCCAGTAGGTTACAGTAGGTTGTATCTCTCTAGGTCATGCCAGTAGGTTGTATCTCTCTAGGTCATGCCAGTAGGCTACAGTAGGTTGTATCTCTCTAGGTCATGCCAGTAGGTTACAGTAGGTTGTATCTCTCTAGGTCATGCCAGTAGGTTACAGTAGGTTGTATCTCTCTAGGTCATGCCAGTAGGCTACAGTAGGTTGTAGCTCTCTAGGTCATGCCAGTAGGCTACAGTAGGTTGTACTCGTCTAGGTCATGCCAGTAGGCTACAGTAGGTTGTATCTCTCTAGGTCATGCCAGTAGGCTACAGTAGGTTGTATCTCTCTAGGTCATGCCAGTAGGCTACAGTAGGTTGTACTCGTCTAGGTCATGCCAGTAGACTACAGTAGGTTGTAACTCTCTAGGTCATGCCAGTAGGTTACAGTAGGTTGTAACTCTCTATTTATATCCTGTGCTATTTATATCCTGATCATTCATCCACACTGCATCTTCTTTAGGAGTGCTATTTATATCCTGATCATTCATCCACACTGCATCTTCTTTAGGAGTGCTATTTATATCCTGATCATTCATCCACACTGCATCTTCTTTAGGAGTGCTATTTATATCCTGATCATTCATCCACACTGCATCTTCTTTAGGAGTGCTATTTATATCCTGATCATTCATCCACACTGCATCTTCTTTAGGAGTGCTATTTATATCCTGATCATTCATCCACACTGCATCATCTTTAGGAGTGCTATTTATATCCTGATCATTCATCCACACTGCATCTTCTTTAGGAGTGCTATTTATATCCTGTCACTACTGATCATTCATCCACACTGCATCTTCTTTAGGAGTGTATTTATATCCTGATCATTCATCCACACTGCATCTTCTTTAGGAGTGCTATTTATATCCTGTCGACTACTGATCATTCATCCACACTGCATCTTCTTTAGGAGTGCTATTTATATCCTGATCATTCATCCACACTGCATCTTCTATAGGAGTGCTATTTATATCCTGATCATTCATCCACACTGCATCTTCTTTAGGAGTGCTATTTATATCCTGATCATTCATCCACACTGCATCTTCTTTAGGAGTGCTATTTATATCCTGATCATTCATCCACACTGCATCTTCTTTAGGAGTGCTATTTATATCCTGATCATTCATCCACACTGCATCTTCTATAGGAGTGCTATTTATATCCTGATCATTCATCCACACTGCATCTTCTTTAGGAGTGCTATTTATATCCTGATCATTCATCCACACTGCATCTTCTATAGGAGTGCTATTTATATCCTGATCATTCATCTGGGGCCTCCTTCCATTCTGGTTAGGCCAGTTTGCGCTGTTCTGTGAAGGGAGTAGTACACAGCATTTTACGAGATCTTCAGATTCTTGGCAGTTTCTCGCATGGAATAGCCTTCATTTCTCAGAAATAGAATAGACTAACAAGTTTCAGAAGAAAATGATTTGTTTCTGGCCATTTTGAGCCTGTAATCGAACTCACAAATGCTGATGCTCCAGATACTCAACTAGTCTAAAGAAGGCCAGTTTTATTGCTTCATTAATCAGAACAACAGTTTTCAGCTGTGCTAACAAAAGGGTTTTCTAATGATCAATTAGACTTTTAAAATGATAAACTTGGAGAATATAAAATATAGAATACATTTTGATTTGTTTAACACTTTTTTTGGTTACTACATGATTCCATGTGAGTTGTTTCATAGTTTTGATGTCTCCACTATTATTCTACAATGTAGACAATAGTTAAAATAAAGAAAAAACATTGAATTTGGAGGTGTGTCCAAACAATTGACCGGTACTGTATATGCATTGTGGAGGAGAACTGATCTTAGATCTGTACAAAGGCATAACATCTACAGCAGGAACAACTGTCTGTGTTAAAAGGCCCAGCTGGATTGAATTGAGCCATTTAAAATGACATATTTGAATGTCAAATGATTTGTTCTGTTTGTCAATACAAGACAGGGTCTGTGGAGGCTTGGCCTATTAGTGGTAGATTTGGGGGAGAATTTGAGTTGGAATAGTGATAGATTTTTGGAGGGACCCTTTTCACTACAGCCAATCAGTGAGCAGCGTCCCTTCCCCCACTGTCCACCTGGTACACTGACACGGTCTGAATATACCCAATGTCCACCTGGTACACTGACAGGGTCTGAATCAACCCAATGTCCACCTGGTAGACTGACAGGGTCTGAATCAACCCAATGTCCACCTGGTACACTGACAGGGTCTGAATCAACCCAATGTCCACCTGGTACACTGACAGGGTCTGGATCAACCCAATGTCCACCTGGTACACTGACAGGGTCTGAATTAAACCCAATGTTAAGGGGAGGGTAGATTGGTCAAGAGGGTGATGATTATTGTTGTTCTACTGCCTGATTGTTATGCAACAACACTGTTTACAAAAGCTTTTGTTAAATCAGCACAACAGTTTTCAGCTGTGCTAACATAATTGCAAAAGGGTTTTTCTAATGATCAATTAGCCTTTTAAAATGATAAACTTGGATTAGCTAACACAACGTGCCATTGGAACACAGGAGTGATGGTTGCTGATAATGGGCCTCTGTAAGCCTATGTAGATATTCCATTAAAGATCAGCCGTTTCCAGCTACAATAGTCATTTACAACATTAACAATGTCGACACTGTTTCTGATCAATTTGATGTTATTTTAATGGACAAAAAATGTGATTTGCTTTCAAAAACAAGGACATTTCTAAGTGACCCCAAAATTTTGTTACACCATGTAGGAGCGGTATAGACCTAGTCTGTTCATTATATACATCTACATGATGTATTGTTACACCAACAAAAAAAAAAGGGAGATTATATTATTTTATACTAATACAATTGCTCAGAGAAAGAGATTTAGTTTAACATGTAAATCTCAAAAGGTATGCGTCTGAATTATTGCCACCCATGTTTTCAATTCTCCGGCACTCTCCCTTTGGGAGGATAACGACACTGAAATGTTTTATGAGATTATAGAACACATTGGGTGGGATCTTAGACCCTTCCTCCATACAGAATCTCTCCAGGTCTTTGATTTATTTAGTCTGTCTTATGGACTGCCCTGTTCAATTCAAACCACAGGTTTTCAATGGAGTTCAAGTCCGAAGACTGAGATGGCCATAGAAAATTGTTGAGTTTGTGCCCAATTTCTTCGTGGATGTTGATGTGTCTTGCTGGAAGATCCTCTCATGGCCAAGTCTCAGCCTCCTAGCAGAGAGGTAACCAGGTTTTGGGCTAAAATATCCTGGTAGTGGGTAAAGTTTATTTATTTTATACAGTAATTTTACCTCATCTTTATCAAGGGTATAAATAACTAGGTGCTTATTTTGATATCTAGTTATTTGACTGAATCAGAAATACAGATGTGGATGTCACGACAGTGACGGATGGTGGCGCCCCTCCTCGGCCGGGCGGAGCTCGGCGGTCGTCGTCTAGCTGCCATCGATCCCTTTTTGTTTCACTTTCTGTTGGTTAGGTCTAGGTAGGCACGCACCTGTTTTGGGTTAGTCATTAGTAGGGGGGGGGGGGGTTATTTAGTTTAGCGTAGGATGTCTGTGTTTGTGCGTGATTGTGTTTCTTGTCCGGTTTTCGTGCAATAGGAACGTGCACTGGTTTTTTCCTCTGCCTGTGGTTTGTTTTATTGTGTACACCACCGCAGAATAATTTAAGGGCTGCGTCCCTATATTTTTGGCGACCACATCCAGTTTTCTTAAATAAAGAAGTGTGGTCAAGAACTCTCTGTCTCCTGCGCCTGACTCTACCTCTCCTGTTGTTTTTTTCGAGCCAGCCCGTGACAGTGGAGTAGATGTAGAGTTTGTTTTAAATTCTCATAAAAAAATCTGAACTAATCAAACAACACTTGTTGCTCTTTGTACGTGTTGATATTTAATGGAGAGAAAAAAACGTTTCCCTAAACTGCTTTATAATATTATAATTCAATGAAGAATAAAAATAGTTTTCCCTCCTCAACTGCGTTTCCTCCCTCCAGACAGCAGATGGCGATATGTGTCTTTCAGGCGATGTTTCTAGTGTGACGTATAATCTAGTGGACGGAACGCTTCTTCAACAACTGCAGCCACCTCGGTAGCTCGCTAGCTGACAAAAGTCGGAACATTCAACTTCTTTAGACAATTTCGTGGTTTAATTGCCACTGTGATTTAAACATACTTATGTGGAAACAACTAGCTACCCCATTAAATGTAATATTTACGTTGTAAGTCAACTAGCTGGCTGGTTAAATTAGCACTATGCTAATGCTAACTAGCTATTATCTCCGACCATGAGTTCACTAAGCTACTCTCCTCCTGTTAAAGAAGAGGTCTGCTGGACGGAGAAAGAAGCTCTGGTGAAAGAGGAGGAAGAAGAGAAAGATGTTACAATACAAAAACAAGTAGAGGGTGAGGCTGTTACAGTGAAAGAAGAAGAGAAAGACGTTACAGAGAAAGAAGAGGAAGACGCGTTCAGAGTGAAAGAGGAGGAGGATGTTACTGTGAAAGAAGAGGAGGAAGATGCAGTTTTTGGAGTGGAGGATGAAGTGAAAGAAGATGGAGACGTTTTTGGAATTAAGGCTGAAGAGGGGTCAATTACTGTCAATGATGAAGAGAAGACTGGAGAACTGATTAACACCAGTAAATACAGTGAGTACTATCTAATAAAACAGGGACATTGATCTGATTAACACCAGTAAATACAGTGAGTACTATCTAATAAAACAGGGACATTGATCTGATTAACACAAGTAAATACAGTGAGTACTATCTAATAAAACAGGGACATTGATCTGATTAACACCAGTAAATACAGTGAGTACTATCTAATAAAACAGGGACATTGATCTGATTAACACCAGTAAATACAGTGAGTACTATCTAATAAAACAGGGACATTGATCTGATTAACACCAGTAAATACAGTGAGTACTATCTAATAAAACAGGGACACAAACTCTGCAGTTGTTGAACTAATGTGTGATTTTTAAAAGGGCATTCTACACTCAAATATGTTTTTGTACTGTATGAATTGTTCATGACGTCCTCCAGGGATTTTTAAACTTTTCCTGTTGAAAAGTGATATAAATGCAGTAAAGTATAAACACACTAATGGGAAACAAATAAATGTTTTGAGCAAAATAGTGTTTTTTTAACAACTGCAAACTAGAAGGAGTGAGTGATGTCATAGTAAGGCCTCCAAGGAGTTGGCTTGATGGGAAGTCGTGATGTCATCCAATAGGAGACTGATCTTCATGTGAATATTCATTATTCTTTTTAAAATCCTTCCTGTTCTGTCAAGTTGGTTGTTGATCATTGCTAGAAAGCCGTTTTCAAGTCTTGCCATAGACTTTCAAGATGATTTAATTCCAAACTGTAACTAGGCCACTCAGGAACATTCAATGTCATCTTGGTAAGCTACTCCAGTGTAGATTTGGCCTTGTGGTTTAGGTTATTGTCCTGTTAGGACAGTTTTTTGTATTCAGATTTCTGAAATGCTCTCTAACTACGTAACACTTAGTGTCTCCTTATGTTACGCTGGAAAAACAGTTTTCATGGGCACAGAAATCCTAAATCATTTCAGAGTTTGCTAAATCCAATGGTTCTAACCGAGAGTCACCTTAACTTTATTGACAACACCCAAATGGTTACTGTCATTAACACGGTTCTTCAATAATTACACATAATACTGTAGCTGTTTAGTTACAGTCACATGTTCAACTATCATCAGCTGATCCAGGAAATCATTTTCTGAATGACAGTCACATGACAAACATCAGGACATGCAACAACAACCAAAGTGCTTCTTCATTCATTACTCTGGTAAAGACAGTTTTGCTGTGCTCCATGTTGGATCCAACATCCCTAACAAATTGATGTTTATAATGTGTTATTGTCTACTTGATTTACTGTAGGGTCTCGTTAGTCTGTTTGGAAACAGAGATACTTAGCTCATCATGTGTAGAGAACTGTTCCTTGATGGATAGGCTATTGTACAACACACAGAGATATTTTCCTATATTTGTTGTTATGGGTCCTACAGTAGGTCTATGTTGTTGTTAGGTGAAGTTATGGGTCCTACAGTAGGTCTATGTTGTTGTTAGGTGAAGTTATGGGTCCTACAGTAGGTCTATGTTGTTGTTAGGTGACGTTATGGGTCCTACAGTAGGTCTATGTTGTTATTAGGTGAAGTTATGGGTCCTACAGTAGGTCTATGTTATTGTTAGGTGAAGTTATGGGTCCTACAGTAGGTCTATGTTATTGTTAGGTGAAGTTATGGGTCCTACAGTAGGTCTATGTTATTGTTAGGTGAAGTTATGGGTCCTACAGTAGGTCTGTTATTGTTAGGTGAAGTTATGGGTCCTACAGTAGGTCTATGTTATTGTTAGGTGAAGTTATGGGTCCTACAGTAGGTCTATGTTATTGTTAGGTGAAGTTATGGGTCCTACAGTAGGTCTATGTTGTTGTTAGGTGAAGTTATGGGTCCTACAGTAGGTCTATGTTGTTGTTAGGTGAAGTTATGGGTCCTACAGTAGGTCTATGTTATTGTTAGGTGAAGTTATGGGTCCTACAGTAGGTCTATGTTATTGTTAGGTGAAGTTATGGGTCCTACAGTAGGTCTATGTTGTTGTTATGGGTCCTACAGTAGGTCTATGTTATTGTTATGGGTCCTAGAGGACACTATGTATGTCATGCAACAACAACCAAAGTGCTTCTTCGTTCATTACATAGGTATGATTGTTGTTAGGTGAAGTTATGGGCCAATTTGGCAAACAGTGTACAACCCCTCATTGTCAGGCTGATGGAAAAGCCAAAGAGCATTTTACTGGTTGAAGTGTTTTTTAAGTACAAAGCGGTTGATTTGCGATGACGACACAAACATTATATTAAGCAGGAAATTCAAACAAGCCTTACAATTATAATCCAAAGTAGTGTGAAATGAACTCATAAGCAACCTGGTAATGGAGGTTACTCCCCTGAGTTTTCCCCCATTCACATTCAGAATACATTGTGAAAAACTAAAATCTTTGCTCACCATTTCAGATATACTACATCCATAACTAGTGGTTTCCTCATTACCAGATATACTACATCCATAACTAGTGGTTTCCTCATTACCAGATATACTACATCCATAACTAGTGGTTTCCTCATTACCAGATATACTACATCCATAACTAGTGGTTTCCTCATTAGCAGATATACTACATCCATAACTAGTGGTTTCCTCATTACCAGATATACTACATCCATAACTAGTGGTTTCCTCATTAGCAGATATACTACATCCATAACTAGTGGTTTCCTCATTACCAGATATACTACATCCATAACTAGTGGTTTCCTCATTACCAGATATACTACATCCATAACTAGTGGTTTCCTCATTAGCAGATATACTACATCCATAACTAGTGGTTTCCTCATTACCAGATATACTACATCCATAACTAGTGGTTTCCTCATTACCAGATATACTACATCCATAACTAGCGGTTTCCTCATTAGCAGGGAGGAGTTTATGCAATCAAATTGTGTGTGCATCGCCCTCGTGCCGCAATTTTATTAAACACAAAAAGGGGCCTACATTGGATACAAAGAGTTGTCTGGCACACTGCTTCGAGTTTCAACAACATGAATAACTTATTTCTAGCCTACCATCATCGATTTTACTACTAATGTGAAAACAAGACAAAATATGACTATTCTAGCTCATTTTAAGACAATTGTCAAATAATTTTAACATTCATTACAGACGTCAATTGTTGTACAACATCGTGGCTGCGCTGTTGGCATCACCTTTTACAGTGGATTACCGCTGTTGTGGGCCTTTAATCATCTGTCTGACTTTGTTGTTCACACAGGAGAGAGGCGGGACAGTTGTGGATCCTCTGGGGAGTCTCAACAACCTCGTGATGCTGAAGAGGCAGAGAAGAGTCTCTCCAGATCAGAACACCTCAATAAACACCTGCAGAGATCCACAGGGAAAAAATCTCACTGCTGCTCTGACTGTGGGAAGAGATTCACCTCATCAGGCATTAAAATTCATCAGAGAATCCACACAGGAGAGAGACCATATAGCTGTACTCAATGTGGGAAGGGTTTTGCAGCATCTACCTATCTTACTCTACACCAGAGAATACACACAGGAGAGAAATCTTATAGCTGTGGTCAATGTGGGAAGAGTTTTAGTCAATCTGGCCATCTGACAGTGCACCAGAGAATACACACAGGAGAGAAATCTTATAGCTGTAATCAATGTGGGAAGAGTTTTACTACATCTGGCCAGCTGACTTTACACCAGAGAACGCACACAGGAGAGAAGCCTTATAGCTGTGATCAATGTGGGAAGAGTTTTACTAGATCTGACCATCTGACTTTACACCAGAGAACGCACACAGGAGAGAAACCGTATAGCTGTGGTCAATGTGGGAAGGGTTTTGCGGCATCTACCTATCTTACTCTACACCAGAGAATACACACAGGAGAGAAATCTTATAGCTGTGGTCAATGTGGGAAGAGTTTTAGTCAATCTGGCCATCTGACAGTGCACCAGAGAACGCACACAGGAGAGAAATCTTATAGCTGTGATCAATGTGGGAAGAGTTTTACTAGATCTGACCATCTGACTTTACATCAGAGAACGCACACAGGAGAGAAACCGTATAGCTGTGGTCAATGTGGGAAGAGTTTTGTTAAATCTAGCCAGCTGACAGTACACCAGAGAACACACACAGGAGAGAAACTCTATAGCTGTGGTCAGTGTGGGAAGAGTTTTACTGAGTCTGGTGGTCTGACTAAACACCAGAGAACACACACAGGAGAGAAACCTCATACCTGTGACCAGAGATAATCTGATAAAAAAAATCTCTGATCAAATATCAGAAAATACATACATGAAGAAGTTGTTTCATGATATCTATGAATTAATGTCACAATGTAGAAAGTTTTAACATTGTAGTAGGAGTATTTTAATGATGTCACAATGTAGAATCCTAAACGTTTGTCCCCTGTTCTATTGATTTCAACATGATATGGATATTAGCCTCAGGGGGAAAATCCAGGCTCTGAAATGGAAAAGTTACTATTTATGTGATTTAACAAAAAATGACTAACAAAAAAAGAGTTGTGTTACACTTACCACGTTGGTGACCCACTTGAATCAAAATGCAACACTTCAAAATGTAGCTAGCAGCTTTCTACAAGTTGTCCTCTGACCAGGGATGTACACATTACTCCCAGATTCCATGTGGTTTTTCAGCTGTTCGTTTTAACAGGATGTGCAACCTCATGTCCCTCCTCTTGCATAATTGATTTCAACATGATATCGATGAGTGATGACAAATAAGTTCCTTTGTTTAGCGACCCCTACATTTAAATGTATCACTCCAAAATGTAGCTGACTGTCTTCTGCAGGTTGTCCTCTAACCAGTGAGGTAAAATATATCTCCCATTTCCATGTGTTTTTTAGTTGTGTTAGTTTCAACAGCACGTACAACCTGATTTCCCCCCTAATCGATATCAGTGATTTATTGCTACTTGTCAAAACAACAGCGTTTCTGGTGCAGTTTATAAGGTGCTTGTTTTAAAAAATACAAGTAATATGATTATTGTGGCAGATGTTTGTGTATATAGCACATGTTATGTTTAGGTTTTCAATTCATCCCAAACTGTTTCTGCTTATTGGTTATTGATTTGGACACGTTTAAACTGTGTTTTGACATTGGGGATATCCCACCTAGCAACATGTAATTGAAAAGACGTTGAAAAGAAGACTATGCCAAGTTTTTTCAGTGACTTGAAAACAACTTAATTTCAACTTAGTTGCAGGTAGCCTAGTGGTTAGAGCGTTGGGCCGTCATTGAAAATCAGAATTTGTTCATAACTGACTTATTGACAATTATTGCCTACCGGGGAACAGAGGGTTAACTGCCATGTTCAGGTGCAGAACGACAGATTTACCTTGTCAGCTCGCGATTCAATCCAGCAACCTTTCGGTTACTGTTAAATGAAGGTTAAAATAAAGAAATAAATACACATGGACGCAGTATAATCATTTGGTCTGTAATCAATTTTATTAACAATCCTACATCACTCCAGTATTTCTTCACAACATTCAAGCGTTAATTGTCTTTATTCCACTACTGAAGAATCATGTCTCACATCACCTCATATTTCAAACATTCAGCCTGACAAAATATACGTTTTATTATTCCATGCCTCACCATTAAGTTAATTATTGCCAATACATATTAACCAAGGGGTGTACATTTGATCACAATTTATTTGGACTTTTTCCGTATTGGAGATGAGTTTTGTTTGGGCTCGTTCCAAGTGGACCAGAGTTCTAGAAGCTAGTGAGTTTTAGGAAGACGAGAGTTCTAGAATCTAGTGAGTTTTAGGAAGACGAGAGTTCTAGAAGCTAGTGAGTTTTAGGAAGACGAGAGTTCTAGAAGCTAGTGAGTTTTAGGATTCTATAGAATAAAAAAATATTTCAATTGTATATTATTATTTAGAAATACGTGTGTTTTTCTTGTTTTTAATTGTTGACAGGAGGTGAAGCATTTTAGTTGATTTTAATATGAAATGGAAGTTGTTTTCTGTTGGTGGTGAGCAAACTTGTCCAACAAAAATATAGGATATATTTGTTGTCTTAAGGTGTTACAGGCTTTGGTTTTTCCATTTATGTTTTGAGGTTGGACTTTAGTACGTCTAGCTCGTTAGCACGTATGGCCCGTTAGCACGTCTAGCTCGTTAGCACGTCTGGCTCGTTAGCACGTCTGGCTCGTTAGCACGTCTAGCTCGTTAGCACGTCTAGCTCCGTCAGCACGTCTAGCTCGTTAGCCCGTCTAGCTCGTTAGCCCGTCTAGCTCGTTAGCAGGTCTAGCTCGTTAGCACGTAGGACGCACTGATTGGTGTCACCTCGTTAGTCAGTATGTGTTACACCTGTGCTGGCTTGTCCATCTCGTTAGTGGGAAGGTGTTTCACCTGAGCTGGTCCAGGTTCTATTTAAGAGTGTCTGGCCCAGTGCTCCAGTTGTCTTGATACATGTGGAGAGTCAACACCTTTAGTTGCTCCACCTTTTTGGTTTGCTTCCTGTCTTTAAGTTTGGTGTGGGTTTTTCTTTTGTTTTCCTCTTCTTGGGCAGATTTAGTGGGTCTCATGGTGGGTGTCTTTTAGGTCCCAGTTGTTGTTACTAGTCAACTTTCAGTGGACACCCCCGTAGTGTCTTTCAGAGCCCCTCCTAAAAAACAAGTTATATTTTGGGTTGGATGTTGCATCCAATTAATATTTTAGTCAATGTCATTTCCTTAGAATGTTCATTAGTCTTTCAGTTGTTAGTCTTCTGTTTGTTGTGTTCTAAATATTTTCATTTTTATTTATTTTTTCCTGTGAAGCCATTGTGTTGCATCCGTGTCTGAAATGTGCTGTATAAATAAAACTTAATTTGATTTCAACAAATGAACCCAATGACTGACCAATCAACAAACTCTTGGTCCCTCTTAGTATGAAAAACAGTATCAATCCCACTTTTCCAGCCTGCTGAAGGCGTGGTGGAGTGGTAAACACCACCCCCGGCTCTACCAGGGGCTTGAGGTGGTCTCCCACAGCTCTGCTTATGTCATGTTCTGTGGCCTTGCTGTTCCATTTCTTGACTGCCCCTGCAACACAGAAACACATTTAGTCATATTATATAAAACACAGAGCCGGTTTCACATAGAAGGCTTAAGCTTAGTCCCAGACTAAAATGCTTGTTTGAGCTGTCTTAACTCAAAGCGACTTGCACAGACTTATCTTAAAATAGTCGTAGATTTAGACTGTTCTGGACAAATCAAAGGCGATTGCAAGAGGGAGGATTAGAGCTACTCCAGGACTAAATGGAAGATTAAATGAATCTTTCAAAGAGGCAGGTTTAACTTCTACTTAGTGCTGTTTGTGAGGGAGCCTGGATGATGTGGAATGTCTAAAGGAAGACCAGCATGCACTACAGAGGCCAGACCAGTACTTGTGGATAGGAGGAATCCATTACATTACCTTGAGGCCGCTTTCGTATGTACAAAGAAAATGCATTGGAGCACTGGGCCAGAAACTCTTAAATAGAACCTGGACCAGCTCAGGTGAAACACCTTCCCACATATCTCTGCTTGAGCCTAGACTTTCCTCTCTGTCTCAAAGAGGAAGGCCTTCACCCAATTCTCTCCAAGTTCTGATCACTGTGAGGTTTTTGGCATCTGGAATCTTTCATTGTGAAACTGGTGATTTGTGTCGGTGCCAGTGAAGCAACTGTGTGTTTAATAGTTCACAAAGTCTGCAGGAGGAGTCTTTACATCTAGTTTCCTGATGCTGCTGGCCAAGCCAACTATAAAGTCTGCAGGAGGAGTCTTTACATCTAGTTTCCTGATGCTGCTGGCCAAGCCAACTATAAAGTCTGCAGGAGGAGTCTTTACATCTAGTTTCCTGATGCTGCTGGTCAAGCCAACTATAAAGTCTGCAGGAGGAGTCTTTACATCTAGTTTCCTGATGCTGCTGGCCAAGCCAACTATAAAGTCTGCAGGAGGAGTCTTTACATCTAGTTTCCTGATGCTGCTGGCCAAGCCAACTATAAAGTCTGCAGGAGGAGTCTTTACATCTAGTTTCCTGATGCTGCTGGCCAAGCCAACTATAAAGTGCAATATGAATATCTGAATGTGGGCAGTTCCCAGGAGTGATTGGCTGGTTAGATGGATGTCATGTTCCCATCAAGTGTCCATCAACTCCTGATGCTGAGGGGTACCGTAACCATAACAACTGGTTTTCCATCAACTCCTGATGCTGAGGGGTACCGTAACCATAACAACTGGTTTACCATCAACTCCTGATGCTGAGGAGTACCGTAACCATAACAAC
The DNA here is from genome assembly GCF_965601325.2 of Salmo salar. NCBI lineage: Eukaryota > Metazoa > Chordata > Actinopteri > Salmoniformes > Salmonidae > Salmo > Salmo salar. The sequence goes on from NW_027675463.1 coordinate 147,778, forward strand.
TGGTTTTCCATCAACTCCTGATGCTGCGGAGTACCGTAACCATAACAACTGGTTTTACATCAACTCCTGATGCTGAGGAGTACCGTAACCATAACAACTGGTTTTCCATCAACTCCTGATGCTGCGGAGTACCGTAACCATAACAACTGGTTCTCCATCAACTCCTGATGCTGAGGAGTACCGTAACCATAACAACTGGTTCTCCATCAACTCCTGATGCGGAGGAGTACCGTAACCATAACAACTGGTTCTCCATCAACTCCTGATGCTGAGGAGTACCGTAACCATAACAACGGGTTCTCCATCAACTCCTGATGCTGAGGAGTACCGTAACCATAACAACGGGTTCTCCATCAACTCCTGATGCTGAGGAGTACCGTAACCATAACAACTGGTTTACCATCAACTCCTGATGCTGAGGAGTACCATAACCATAACAACTGGTTTACCATCAACTCCTGATGATGAGGAGTACCGTAACCATAACAACTGGTCAACCATCAATGTTCAGGGTGGATGCTAATCCTCATTTAGAGTTCTCAAACATTGTTGCCTGTTGGAAAGGTGCAACTCACCATTGAAGGATTTCCCTCAACTCTTCATTGGTCTCAGTTTCAGAGAGGACAACATAGTGGACTACTAGAGTAACTTTTTATTCACTCCAGACATAAATCCCACAACAGCTGAGCAGCAAAGATACAACAGACCTCATATCCACACGAGAGGGATGGTCCAGCGTGTGTTTGGCGTATGGAAAAATAGATTCCAGTGTTTTCGCAATACACTTGGTTTCAAGCCAAGAAGTTGCTGCAAGGTGATCATTGCTACAGCTGTGCTGCACAACTACCTGAAGCAGCATGGCTGTCCTGATCCTCCCATGATCAGCATCAAGCAGATGTACCCATGACTGTCCTGATCCTCCCATGATCAGCATCAAGCAGATGTTCCCATGACTGTCCTGATCCTCCCATGATCAGCATCAAGCAGATGTTCCCATGACTGTCCTGATCCTCCCATGATCAGCATCAAGCAGATAATGCAGATATCTCACCTCTAGTTGTTGTTTCTTCCTGTAATCCTGATAATAATGCAGATATCTCACCTGTAGTTGTTGTTTCTTCCTGTAATCCTGATAATAATGCTGATATCTCACCTCTAGTTGTTGTTTCTTCCTGTAATCCTGATAATAATGCAGATATCTCACCTGTAGTTGTTGTTTCTTCCTGTAATCCTGATAATAATGCTGATATCTCACCTCTAGTTGTTGTTTCTTCCTGTAATCCTGATAATAATGCAGATATCTCACCTCTAGTTGTTGTTTCTTCCTGTAATCCTGATAATAATGCAGATATCTCACCTCTAGTTGTTGTTTCTTCCTGTAATCCTGATAATAATGCAGATATCTCACCTGTAGTTGTTGTTTCTTCCTGTAATCCTGATAATAATGCAGATATCTCACCTCTAGTTGTTGTTTCTTCCTGTAATCCTGATAATAATGCAGATATCTCACCTCTAGTTGTTGTTTCTTCCTGTAATCCTGATAATAATGCAGATATCTCACCTCTAGTTGTTGTTTCTTCCTGTAATCCTGATAATAATGCTGATATCTCACCTCTAGTTGTTGTTTCTTCCTGTAATCCTGATAATAATGCAGATATCTCACCTCTAGTTGTTGTTTCTTCCTGTAATCCTGATAATAATGCAGATATCTCACCTCTAGTTGTTGTTTCTTCCTGTAATCCTGATAATAATGCAGATATCTCACCTCTAGTTGTTGTTTCTTCCTGTAATCCTGATAATAATGCAGATATCTCACCTCTAGTTGTTGTTTCTTCCTGTAATCCTGATAATAATGCAGATATCTCACCTCTAGTTGTTGTTTCTTCCTGTAATCCTGATAATAATGCAGATATCTCACCTCTAGTTGTTGTTTCTTCCTGTAATCCTGATAATAATGCAGATATCTCACCTCTAGTTGTTGTTTCTTCCTGTAATCCTGATAATAATGCAGATATCTCACCTCTAGTTGTTGTTTCTTCCTGTAATCCTGATAATAATGCAGATATCTCACCTCTAGTTGTTGTTTCTTCCTGTAATCCTGATAATAATGCAGATATCTCACCTCTAGCTGTTGTTTCTTCCTGTAATCCTGATAATAATGCAGATATCTCACCTCTAGCTGTTGTTTCTTCCTGTAATCCTGATAATAATGCAGATATCTCACCTCTAGTTGTTGTTTCTTCCTGTAATCCTGATAATAATGCAGATATCTCACCTCTAGTTGTTGTTTCTTCCTGTAATCCTGATAATAATGCAGATATCTCACCTGAAGTTGTTGTTTCTTCCTGTAATCCTGATAATAATGCAGATATCTCACCTCTAGTTGTTGTTTCTTCCTGTAATCCTGATAATAATGCAGATATCTCACCTCTAGTTGTTGTTTCTTCCTGTAATCCTGATAATAATGCAGATATCTCACCTGAAGTTGTTTCTTCTTGTAATCCTGATAATAATGCAGATATCTCACCTCTAGCTGTTGTTTCTTCCTGTAATCCTGATAATAATGCAGATATCTCACCTCTAGTTGTTGTTTCTTCCTGTAATCCTGATAATAATGCAGATATCTCACCTCTAGTTGTTGTTTCTTCCTGTAATCCTGATAATAATGCAGATATCTCACCTCTAGTTGTTGTTTCTTCTTGTAATCCTGATAATAATGCAGATCTCACCTCTAGCTGTTGTTTCTTCCTGTAATCCTGATAATAATGCAGATATCTCACCTGAAGTTGTTTCTTCCTGTAATCCTGATAATAATGCAGATATCTCACCTCTAGCTGTTGTTTCTTCTTGTAATCCTGATAATAATGCAGATATCTCACCTCTAGCTGTTGTTTCTTCTTGTAATCCTGATAATAATGCAGATATCTCACCTCTAGTTGTTGTTTCTTCTTGTAATCCTGATAATAATGCAGATATCTCACCTCTAGTTGTTGTTTCTTCTTGTAATCCTGATAATAATGCAGATATCTCACCTCTAGTTGTTGTTTCTTCCTGTAATCCTGATAATAATGCAGATATCGCACCTCTAGTTGTTGTTTCTTCCTGTAATCCTGATAATAATGCAGATATCTCACCTCTAGTTGTTGTTTCTTCCTGTAATCCTGATAATAATGCAGATATCTCACCTCTAGTTGTTGTTTCTTCTTGTAATCCTGATAATAATGCAGATCTCACCTCTAGTTGTTGTTTCTTCCTGTAATCCTGATAATAATGCAGATATCTCACCTCTAGTTGTTGTTTCTTCCTGTAATCCTGATAATAATGCAGATATCTCACCTCTAGCTGTTGTTTCTTCCTGTAATCCTGATAATAATGCAGATCTCACCTCTAGTTGTTGTTTCTTCCTGTAATCCTGCTAATAATGCAGATATCTCACCTCTAGTAGTTGTTTCTTCCTGTAATCCTGATAATAATGCAGATATCTCACCTCTAGTTGTTGTTTCTTCCTGTAATCCTGATAATAATGCAGATATCTCACCTCTAGTTGTTGTTTCTTCCTGTAATCCTGATAATAATGCAGATATCTCACCTCTAGTTGTTGTTTCTTCCTGTAATCCTGATAATAATGCAGATATCTCACCTCTAGTTGTTGTTTCTTCCTGTAATCCTGATAATAATGCAGATATCTCACCTCTAGTTGTTGTTTCTTCCTGTAATCCTGATAATAATGCAGATATCTCACCTCTAGTTGTTGTTTCTTCCTGTAATCCTGATAATAATGCAGATATCTCACCTCTAGTTGTTGTTTCTTCCTGTAATCCTGATAATAATGTAGATATCTCACCTCTAGTTGTTGTTTCTTCTTGTAATCCTGATAATAATGTAGATATCTCACCTCTAGTTGTTGTTTCTTCCTGTAATCCTGATAATAATGCAGATATCTCACCTCTAGTTGTTGTTTCTTCCTGTAATCCTGATAATAATGCAGATATCTCACCTCTAGTTGTTGTTTCTTCCTGTAATCCTGATAATAATGCAGATATCTCACCTCTAGTTGTTGTTTCTTCCTGTAATCCTGATAATAATGCAGATATCTCACCTCTAGTTGTTGTTTCTTCCTGTAATCCTGATAATAATGCAGATATCTCACCTCTAGTTGTTGTTTCTTCCTGTAATCCTGATAATAATGCAGATATCTCACCTCTAGTTGTTGTTTCTTCTTGTAATCCTGATAATAATGCAGATATCTCACCTCTAGTTGTTGTTTCTTCCTGTAATCCTGATAATAATGCAGATATTTCACCTCTAGTTGTTGTTTCTTCCTGTAATCCTGATAATAATGCAGATATCTCACCTCTAGTTGTTGTTTCTTCCTGTAATCCTGATAATAATGCAGATATCTCACCTCTAGTTGTTGTTTCTTCCTGTAATCCTGATAATAATGCAGATATCTCACCTCTAGTTGTTGTTTCTTCTTGTAATCCTGATAATAATGCAGATATCTCACCTCTAGTTGTTGTTTCTTCCTGTAATCCTGATAATAATGCAGATATCTCACCTCTAGTTGTTGTTTCTTCCTGTAATCCTGATAATAATGCAGATATCTCACCTCTAGTTGTTGTTTCTTCCTGTAATCCTGATAATAATGCAGATATCTCACCTCTAGCTGTTGTTTCTTCCTGTAATCCTGATAATAATGCAGAAATCTCACCTCTAGTTGTTGTTTCTTCCTGTAATCCTGATAATAATGCAGATATCTCACCTCTAGTTGTTGTTTCTTCCTGTAATCCTGATAATAATGCAGATATCTCACCTCTAGTTGTTGTTTCTTCTTGTAATCCTGATAATAATGCAGATATCTCACCTCTAGTTATCCCTTTACAGTTAGGAGCACTCCCTTTAAGAGTGTGCTCCTAATCTCAGCTCGTTACCTGTATAAAAGACACCTGGGAGCCAGAAATCTTTCTGATTGAGAGGGGGTCAAATACTTATTTCCCTCACTAAAATGCTAATCAATTTATAACATTTTTGACATGCATTTTTCTGGATTTTTTTTGTTGTTATTCTGTCTCTCACTGCTCAAATAAACCTACTATTACAATTATAGACTGATTATTTCTTTGTAAGTGGGCAAATGTACAAAATCAGCAGGGGATCAAATACTTTTTCCCCCCACTGTACATCTACATGATGTATTGTTACACCATGTAGGAGCAGTATAGACCTAGTCTGTTCATTATATACATCTACATGATGTATTGTTACACCAAAAAAAAAAGGGAAATTATATTATTTTATACTAATACAATTGCTCAGAGAAAGAGATTTAGTTTAACATGTAATTCTCAAAAGGCAGGGGTCTGAATTATTGCTACCCATGTTTTCAATACTCCAGCACTCTCCCCTTGGGAGGATAATGACACTGAAATGTTTTATGAGATTAGAGAACACATTGGGTGGGATCTTAGACCCTTCCTCCATACAGAATCTCTCCAGGTCCTTGATTTATTTTGTCTGCGCTTGTGGACTGCCCTGTTCAATTCAAACCACAGGTTTTCAATGGAGTTCAAGTCCGAAGACTGAGTTGGCCATAGAACATTTTTGATTTTGTGCCCAATTTACAATTTCTTTGTTTTGCTGGAAGATCCACTTATGGCCAAGTTTCAGCCTCCTAGCAGAGAGGTAACCAGGTTTTGGGCTAAAATATCCTGGTAGTGGTTAAAGTTGATTTATTTGATACATTTTTGCTCATCTTTATCAAGGGTATTAATAACTAGGTGCTTATTTTGATATCTAGTTTTTTGACTGAGTCAGAAATACAGATGTGGAGTAGATGTAGAGTTTGTTTTAAATTCTCATAAAAAAATGAACTAATCAAACAACACTTGTTGCTCTTTGTACGTGTTGATATAATATTCATATTTAATAGAGAAAAAAACGTTTCCCTGAACTGCTTTATAATATTATAATTCAATGAAGAATAAAAATAGTTTTCCCTCCTCAACTGCGTTTCCTCCCTCCAGACAGCAGATGGCGATATGTGTCTTTCAGGCGATGTTTCTAGTGTGACGTATAATCTAGTGGACGGAACGCTTCTTCAACAACTGCAGCCACCTCGGTAGCTCGCTAGCCGACAAAGTCGGAACATTCAAGTTCTTTAGACAATTTCGTGGTTTATTTGTCACTTTGCTTTAAACATACTTATGTGGAAACAACTAGCTACCCCATTTAATTTAATATTTACGTTGTAAGTCAACTAGCTGGCTGGTTAAGTTAGCACTAGCCTAGCTAGCTAACATCCCCGACCATGAGTTCACTAAGCTACTCTCCTCCTGCTAAAGAAGAGGTCTGCTGGACGGAGAAAGAAGCTCTCGTGAAAGAGGAGGAGGAGGAGGAGGAGGCTGTTACAATACAAAAACAAGTAGAGGGTGAGGCTGTTACCGTGAAAAAAGAAGAGAAAGACGTTACAGTGAAAGAAGAGGAAGACGCGTTCAGAGTGAAAGAGGAGGAGGATGTTACTGTGAAAGAAAAGGAGGAAGATGCAGTTTTTGGAGTGAAAGATGAAGAGGGGGAGATTACTGTCACATTAGAGGAGCACGAAGAAGAGAAGACTGGAGAACTGATTAACACTAGTAAATACAGTGAGTACTATCTAATAAAACAGGGACATTGATCTGATTAACACCAGTAAATACAGTGAGTACTATCTTATAAAACAGGGACATTGATCTGATTAACACCAGTAAATACAGTGAGTACTATCTAATAAAACAGGGACATTGATCTGATTAACACCAGTAAATACAGTGAGTACTATCTTATAAAACAGGGACATTGATCTGATTAACACCAGTAAATACAGTGAGTACTATCTAATAAAACAGGGACATTAATCTGATTAACACCAGTAAATACAGTGAGTACTATCTAATAAAACAGGGACATTGATCTGATTAACACCAGTAAATACAGTGAGTACTATCTAATAAAACAGGGACATTGATCTGATTAACACCAGTAAATACAGTGAGTACTATCTAATAAAACAGGGACATTGATCTGATTAACACCAGTAAATACAGTGAGTACTATCTAATAAAACAGGGACATTGATCTGATTAACACCAGTAAATACAGTGAGTACTATCTAATAAAACAGGGACATTGATCTGATTAACACCAGTAAATACAGTGAGTACTATCTAATAAAACAGGGACATTGATCTGATTAACACCAGTAAATACAGTGAGTACTATCTTATAAAACAGGGACACAAACTCTGCAGTTGTTGAACTAATGTGTGATTTTTAAAAGGACATTCTACACTTGAATATGTTTTTGTACTGTCGGAATTGTCCATGAAGTCCTACAGTGATTTTTTTTAAACTTTTCCTGTTGAAAAGTGATATAAATGCAGTAAAGTATAAACACACTAAAGGGAAACAAATAAATGTTTTGAGCAAAATAGTGTTTTTTTAACAACTGCAAACTAGAAGGAGTGAGTGATGTCATAGTAAGGCCTTCAAGGAGTTGGCTTGATGGGAAGTCGTGATGTCATCCAATAGGAGACTGATCTTCATGTGAATATTCATTATTATTTTTAAAATCCTTCATGTTCTGTCAAGTTGGTTGTTGATCATTGCTAGAAAGCCGTTTTCAAGTCTTGCTATAGACTTTCAAGATGATTTAAGTCCAAACTGTAACTAGGCCACTCAGGAACATTCAATGTCATCTTGGTAAGCTCCTCCAGTGTAGATTTGGCCTTGTGGTTTAGGTTATTGATCTGAATCTGAATCCTACAGTAGGTCTATGTTGTTGTTAGGTGAAGTTATGGGTCCTACAGTAGGTCTATGTTGTTGTTAGGTGAAGTTATGGTTCCTACAGTAGGTCTATGTTGTTGTTAGGTGAAGTTATGGGTCCTACAGTAGGTCTATGTTATTGTTAGGTGAAGTTATGGGTCCTACAGTAGGTCTATGTTGTTGTTAGGTGAAGTTATGGGTTCTACAGTAGGTCTATGTTATTGTTAGGTGAAGTTATGGGTCCTACAGTAGGTCTATGTTGTTGTTAGATGTTATGGGTCCTACAGTAGGTCTATGTTGTTGTTAGGTGAATTTATGGGTCCTACAGTAGGTCTATGTTATTGTTAGGCGAAGTTATGGGTTCTACAGTAGGTCTATGTTATTGTTAGGTGAAGTTATGGGTCCTACAGTAGGTCTATGTTATTGTTAGGCGAAGTTATGGGTTCTACAGTAGGTCTATGTTATTGTTAGGTGAAGTTATGGGTCCTACAGTAGGTCTATGTTGTTAGGTGAAGTTATGGGTCCTACAGTAGGTCTATGTTGTTGTTAGAAGTTATGGGTCCTACAGTAGGTCTATGTTGTTGTTAGGTGAAGTTATGGGTCCTACAGTAGGTCTATATTGTTAGGTGAAGTTATGGATCGTACAGTAGGTCTATGTTATTGTTAGGTGAAGTTATGGATCCTACAGTAGGTCTATGTTATTGTTAGGCGAAGTTATGGATCCTACAGTAGGTCTATGTTATTGTTAGGTGAAGTTATGGGTCCTACAGTAGGACTATGTTATTGTTGTGTGAAGTTATGGGTCCTACAGTAGGTCTATGTTGTTGTTAGAAGTTATGGGTCCTACAGTAGGTCTATGTTGTTATTAGGTGAAGTTATGGGTCCTACAGTAGGTCTATGTTATTGTTAGGTGAAGTTATGGGTCCTACAGTAGGTCTATGTTATTGTTAGGTGAAGTTATGGGTCCTACAGTAGGTCTATGTTATTGTTAGGTGAAGTTATGTTAAACACTTAGTGGACAAACCCTCATTGTCAGGCTGATGGCAAAGCTAGCCAAATAGCATTTGAAGTGTTAAGTATAAAGCAGTTGATTTGCAACAATAACACAAACATTATTTTTTTACATTTTAGTCATTTAGCAGACGCTCTTATCTAGAGCGACTTAAAGTAGTGAATGCATACATTTCATACATTTTTTTATTTTTGTACTGGCCTTCAGTGGGAATCGAACCCACAACCCTGGCGTTGCAAACACCATGCTCTACCAACTGAGCCACAGGGAAGACTATTATATTATATTTAACAGGACATTCAAACGAGCCTTACAGTTATAATCCAAAGTAGTGTGAAATGCACTCATAAGCAACCTGTAAATGGAGGCTATTTTTGCTGTCAGCCTCTGAGAACTCCCTGAGTTTTCCCCCACGGTGGTGAATTAGTGAATAGACACAGAGCTTAATGTGAGTTTCCTTGAGTAGCACTCCTGATCTTGTGCTGTAATATTCAGAATACATTGTGAAAACGAAAATCTTTGCTCACCATTTTTTGCTCCAGGCAGATATACTACATCCATAACTAGTGGTTTCCTCATTACCAGATATACTACATCCATAACTAGTGGTTTCCTCATTACCAGATATACTACATCCATAACTAGTGGTTTCCTCATTAGCAGATATACTACATCCATAACTAGTGGTTTCCTCATTACCAGATATACTACATCCATAACTAGTGGTTTCCTCATTACCAGATATACTACATCCATAACTAGTGGTTTCCTCATTACCAGATATACTACATCCATAACTAGTGGTTTCCTCATTACCAGATATACTACATCCATAACTAGTGGTTTCCTCATTACCAGATATACTACATCCATAACTAGTGGTTTCCTCATTACCAGATATACTACATCCATAACTAGTGGTTTCCTCATTACCAGATATACTACATCCATAACTAGTGGTTTCCTCATTACCAGATATACTACATCCATAACTAGTGGTTTCCTCATTACCAGATATACTACATCCATAACTAGTGGTTTCCTCATTACCAGATATACTACATCCATAACTAGTGGTTTCCTCATTACCAGATATACTACATCCATAACTAGTGGTTTCCTCATTACCAGATATACTACATCCATAACTAGTGGTTTCCTCATTACCAGATATACTACATCCATAACTAGTGGTTTCCTCATTACCAGATATACTACATCCATAACTAGTGGTTTCCTCATTACCAGATATACTACATCCATAACTAGTGGTTTCCTCATTACCAGATATACTACATCCATAACTAGTGGTTTCCTCATTAGCAGATATACTACATCCATAACTAGTGGTTTCCTCATTAGCAGATATACTACATCCATAACTAGTGGTTTCCTCATTACCAGATATACTACATCCATAACTAGTGGTTTCCTCATTACCAGATATACTACATCCATAACTAGTGGTTTCCTCATTACCAGATATACTACATCCATAACTAGTGGTTTCCTCATTACCAGATATACTACATCCATAACTAGTGGTTTCCTCATTACCAGATATACTACATCCATAACTAGTGGTTTCCTCATTACCAGATATACTACATCCATAACTAGTGGTTTCCTCATTACCAGATATACTACATCCATAACTAGTGGTTTCCTCATTACCAGATATACTACATCCATAACTAGTGGTTTCCTCATTACCAGATATACTACATCCATAACTAGTGGTTTCCTCATTACCAGATATACTACATCCATAACTAGTGGTTTCCTCATTACCAGATATACTACATCCATAACTAGTGGTTTCCTCATTACCAGATATACTACATCCATAACTAGTGGTTTCCTCATTACCAGATATACTACATCCATAACTAGTGGTTTCCTCATTACCAGATATACTACATCCATAACTAGTGGTTTCCTCATTAGCAGATATACTACATCCATAACTAGTGGTTTCCTCATTACCAGATATACTACATCCATAACTAGTGGTTTCCTCATTACCAGATATACTACATCCATAACTAGTGGTTTCCTCATTACCAGATATACTACATCCATAACTAGTGGTTTCCTCATTACCAGATATACTACATCCATAACTAGTGGTTTCCTCATTACCAGATATACTACATCCATAACTAGCGGTTTCCTCATTACCAGATATACTAAATCCATAACTAGTGGTTTCCTCATTACCAGATATACTACATCCATAACTAGTGGTTTCCTCATTACCAGATATACTACATCCATAACTAGTGGTTTCCACATTACCAGATATACTACATCCATAACTAGTGGTTTCCTCATTACCAGATATACTACATCCATAACTAGTGGTTTCCTCATTAGCAGATATACTACATCCATAACTAGTGGTTTCCTCATTACCAGATATACTACATCCATAACTAGTGGTTTCCTCATTACCAGATATACTACATCCATAACTAGTGGTTTCCTCATTACCAGATATACTACATCCATAACTAGCGGTTTCCTCATTACCAGATATACTACATCCATAACTAGTGGTTTCCTCATTACCAGATATACTACATCCATAACTAGCGGTTTCCTCATTACCAGATATACTACATCCATAACTAGTGGTTTCCTCATTACCAGATATACTACATCCATAACTAGTGGTTTCCTCATTACCAGATATACTACATCCATAACTAGTGGTTTCCTCATTACCAGATATACTACATCCATAACTAGTGGTTTCCTCATTACCAGATATACTACATCCATAACTAGTGGTTTCCTCATTACCAGATACACTACATCCATAACTAGCGGTTTCCTCATTACCAGATATACTACATCCATAACTAGTGGTTTCCTCATGACCAGATATACTACATCCATAACTAGTGGTTTCCTCATTACCAGATATACTACATCCATAACTAGTGGTTTCCTCATTACCAGATATACTACATCCATAACTAGTGGTTTCTTCATTACCAGATATACCACATCCATAACTATCGGTTTCCTCATTAGCAGGGAGGTGTTTCTGCAATCAAATTGTCCTCGTGCCGCAATTTTATTAAACACAGAAAGGGGCCTATATTGGAGACCAAAAGTCGTCCGGCACACTGCTTAGAGTTTCAACAACATGAATAACTTATTTCTAGCCTACAATCATCGATGTTACTACTAATGTGAAAACAAGACAAAATATGACTATTCTTGCTCATTTTAAGACATTTGTCCAACAATTTTAACATGACATTACAGACGTCAATTGTTGTACAACATCATGGCTCCGCTGTTGGCATCACCTTTTACAGTGGATTACCGCTGTTGTGGGCCTTTAATCATCTGTCTGACTTTGTTGTTCACACAGGAGAGATACTGAAATATCGTGGGTCCTCTGGGGAGCCTCAACAACCTCATGATGCTGAAGAGGCAGAGAAGAGTTGCTCCAGATCAGAACACCTCAATAAACACCTGCAGAGATCCACAGGGAAGAGAACTCACTGCTGCTCTGACTGTGGGAAGAGATTCACCTCATCAGGCATTAAAATTCATCAGAAAATCCACACAGGAGAGAAACGTTATAGCTGTGATCAATGTGGGAAGCGTTTTTGTCAATCTGGACAGCTGACAGTGCACCAGAGAACACACACAGGAGAGAAACGTTATAGCTGTGATCAATGTGGGAAGAGTTTTACAACATCTGGCCATCTGACATTACACCAGAGAATACACACAGGAGAGAAATCTTATAGCTGTCATCAATGTGGGAAGAGTTTTACTACATCTGGCCATCTGACACTACACCAGAGAATACACACAGGAGAGAAACCTTATTGCTGTGATCAATGTGGGAAGCGTTTTTTGTCAATCTGGACAGCTGACAGTGCACCAGAGAACACACACAGGAGAGAAACCTTATAGCTGTCATCAATGTGGGAAGAGTTTTACTACATCTGGCTCTCTGACTCTACACCAGAGATTACACACAGGAGAGAAACCTTATAGCTGTGATCAATGTGGGAAGAGTTTTACAACATCTGGCTCTCTGACTCTACACCAGAGATTACACACAGGAGAGAAACCTTATAGCTGTGGTCAATGTGGGAAGAGATTCACCGATAAAAGACATCTGATCAAACATCAGAGAATACATACATGAAGGAGTTGTTTCATGATATAAATGAAATTAAATCTCACAATGTAGAATGTTTTAACATTGTAGAAGGAGTATTTTAATGATGTCACAATGTAGAACCCTAAACGTTTGTCCCCTGTTCTATTGATTTCAACATGATATGGATATTAGCCTCAGGGGGAAAATCCAGGCTCTGAATTGGAAGAGTACAATTTATGTGATTTAACAAAAAGTGACTAACAAAAGAAGAGTTGTGTTCCACTTACCACGTTGGTGACCCACTTGAATCAAAATGCAACACTTCAAAATGTAGCTAGCTGTTTTCTACAAATTGTCCTCTAACCAGGGATGTACACATTATTCACAGATTCCATGTGGATTTTGAGCTGTTAGTTTAACAGGACGTGCAACCTCATCTCCCTCCTCTCTGCACAATTGATCATTCCTTTGTTTAGCGACCCCGACATTTAAATGTATCACTCCAAAATGTAGCTGACTGTCTTCTGCAGGTTGTCCTCTAACCAGTGAGGTGAAAGATATCTCCCATTTCCATGTGTTTTTTTTTAGTTGTGTTAGTTTCAACAGCATGTACAACCTGATTTCCCCCCTAATTGATATCAGTGATTTATTACTACTTGTCAAAACAACAGCGTTTCTGGTGCTTGTGCAGTTTATAAGGAGCTTGTTTAAAAAAAAACAAGTAATATGATTATTGTGGCAGATGTTTGTGTTCATAGCACATGTTATGTTTAGTTTTTCAATATATCCCAAACTGTTTCTGCATATTGGTTATTGATGTAGACAAGTTAAAACTGGGTTTTGACATTGGGGATATCCCACCAAATATTTCATATTTACATTTCATGTAACATTTAGTAATGATAATTATTTATGCAACCAACTGACAATTTTTTTGTGCAATTATATTGACATTGTTGCCCTGCTTTTAGAATATCAGGGTTCATTCTCACAAGGGTGGGCAGCCATAAAGATTTGTGTTTTGTGTTTAGCCAGTGCGTTACCATGGATCTTATTTTGACTGCACGTTTTTCCGTATTGGAGATGAGTTTGGTTTGGGCTCGTTCCAAGGGGACCAGAGTTCTAGAAGCTAGTGAGTTTTAGGAAGAGGAGAGTTCTAGAAGCTAGTGAGTTTTAGGAAGAGGAGAGTTCTATAAGCTAGTGAGTTTTAGGAAGATGAGAGTTCTAGAAGCTAGTGAGTTTAATGCAACAGAATAGAGGGTTCTTAGAACTATTGTGTCTGTGTGTTCTACTGAGGATGGGCCTCTGGGAGAAAACACTGACAGGAGATTTACAATGTCTTTTGGGTGATAAAACCTAGAGACTGCATTCCAGAGCATGAGTTAATGTTTCTGTTCTATATGGTACCAGGGAGAGATGACCTCAGGGCCAGACCCTGGTCTCTACACAAAGAGTACTGTTTTTACAGCAGATACTGTCTGCTGAGAATTATAAGTATCTTTCATACAAATCTTAACCTTGTGACCCGTTCTATACATCTGTTGTTGGTCATTTAGGTTGAAAGGGGTGTATCTTGGCTGTAAAATACCTTTGTACTTTTGTATCGTGGCTCTCAACGAATCATCTGGGGGTGATTCATCTCTCAACGAATCATCTGGGGGTGATTCATCTCTCAATGAATCATCTGGGGGTGATTCATCTCTCAATGAATCATCTGGGGGTGATTGTTCGACCAGCCATCATTATTGTAGAACACTCAATTGATTGACTTTATATGTGTGTGTTGTTTTGACCTGCTTCCGTATTAGTAAGTGAATAAAGATTTAGTTTTAGAATAACTCTGACTTGTGTGATAAGTTTGTCTCAATTGATATTAAAGAAATTAACCACCACATATGGGGATGTGAATCTTGACTTGGTGACCGCTCCTGGTGACCTGGGTAAATGGTCCACAAGGGATCCCTCTAACTTGGGATCTCAGGGAGACCACACTGCGGGAACAGAGCAAATGGACCCACCTTGCAGCGAGCCGAGTGGATACCACATCTCGAACATAGTTTTAAAAAAATAAAGAGGTGAGTGAAACACGCAAAGTGGAGTTTATAGAAAATCCTCGTAGGCTCTGAGTGTGTATTCCTGTGTGGAGGTGTAAACAGGGCCCAGTCAGGAGGCTCTGAGTGTGTGTTCCTGTGTGGAGGTGTAAACAGGGCCCAGTCAGGAGGCTCTGAGTGTGTATTCCTGTGTGGAGGTGTAAACAGGGCCCAGTCAGGAGGCTCTGAGTGTGTATTCCTGTGTGGAGGTGTAAACAGGGCCCAGTCAGGAGGCTCTGAGTGTGTGTTCCTGTGTGGAGGTGTAAACAGGGCCCAGTCAGGAGGCTCTGAGTGTGTATTGCTGTGTGGAGGTGTAAACAGGGCCCAGTCAGTAGGCTCTGAGTGTGTATTCCTGTGTGGAGGCGTAAACAGGGCCGAGTCAGTGGAGGATGATCTGAGAGTCAGTCGACTCAGACACCTATCATTGGTCGGTTGCGGGCGACCTAGAGCTGTCCTGACACTGAATTGATCACAGTGGGGATTGGTCTGTAGGGGTGAGGGGCCAGGGTGACTGTGGGTTCTGTGTGAAACACGGTACCTGGTTAAACTCTATTGGAAGAAGGACCTCATTCTGAAAAGTGTCTGTGTGACTCTCAGAAGTGGTGAATTCCAATGATTTTAAATGTGCTGCCAGGTATGCCCTGGGTTTAAATATCTAGAATCTTTTGGAACTAGATGACAATTTTAATGTTAAAACATCCGGAATCCGGAATCCGCCCTGTTTACGCCTCCCAATACCTTCTTCTTGATCCCAATTGCATTGTGTCCATGTTCTGTCCTATAAGAATTTCAAAGGAAGAGAAAATGTGTCAAAGAATTACAAGCATTAAAATATATTAAGTAAATATCGAAAGATAAATGGCATCAACATACAATGTAATGTAAAATAGAAGAACATATTGGAGAAAGCACTAGCCAATACAGTACTGCCATACAGTAACAGTACTGCCATACAGGCCTAATATCACATTTCAAGATAGCTAGGGTTTGACCAACTATTTGTTTGCATAACCTATATAATATAACAAAGAAGCTATGCTATAATATTAAGTTTATACTCTATATGATAAGAGCATACTGCTGTGTGAGAGGAAGGGTCTCATGGGATGTTGAGTCATATGGAAAGAATGCAGATGCTGTAAATCAGGGATATGGAAGATAAGGGCAGGATATGGGTGAAATGTATATGCGGAGGGGTGTCGGGGTTTTAGAGAACTGTGCATTGTGCAGTCACAAGATAAATCGACTGCCAAAGATAATAACTACGCCCGGCAACAGGAGGCGTCTCGAGGTTGGGACCAACCTGCACGCCAACGGTAGGATGAGTAAGTTTAAACCACGCTCATCCTCCCTCTGACAGGTCAGCAGTGAGCGGGAACTATCTCTGTCAGAGTATTTAATGAAAAGCAAAGGATGTGTAACTGAGTTCTCTGTCTGCCCTGCGTGGTGTTACAGTGAGCCCGTATATACGTACAACATATTTACCATTCAAGTGGTTGCATTAATTAAAGTACAAAGAAATCAGAAGTTACTATGTGCTGACTATTTTGTTCTGATACCAGATTCGAATTGACGTGACCCGACACAAGATATCTTTGTACACAAATTGTTCAATATTTTATCAGGCTGACTTGAAAGATTATATTCAACATTTTGCTGCATGGCAATACTGTGTTTGGATTCTGAAGGGCATTTATACAAAAGAGGTAGTCTAGACACTGTATTAATACCATTATGCATTTGAATCCCATCTACAGCTACCATCTAAGATATTAATTTCCCTCCACAAGGGGGCGGACATGTAACGTTTCCAAAATGGGATAGTATTGTACATGTAACGTTTCCAAAATGGGATAGTATTGTACATGTAACGGTTCCAAAATGGGGGAGTATTGTACATGTAACGTTTCCAAAATGGGATAGTATTGTCCATGTCACGTTATGCCCCCTTGTGAGTTAATAGTATTGCATGCTGTAGCAGGTTATATAAAGAGGAAGACCTCCATTGACGATTCAGTTCGTTGTAACATCTGGTCTGGACAGGTCACCGTCCTTAGTTAGTTAGTTAGTTAATGAACTAGCTAACGTTAGCTTCGTTATCACAAAAGTGAAACTGCTCTAGATTGGAAACTTACATTAATGAGTGTAAAGCCATGTTGTCTTTATGGAAACGATATACAATATATGGGAAAGAATATAGTTGAGGAAATAATCCAAACCTAGTTGTGCCTAGTTAGGACATAACGTTAGCTAGCTAGCTAACGGTACTGTACTGTAGCTCATACAACGCCGACGGTCAAACCCGGCTTTCTAATATTTACGTTCATTAACTATAGTAACGTTATGGAAGATATTCACAGAAAACCATCATTGTCTTCGTTATTCATTATTAGTATGTTATATTATTATAATAAATTATTTCGAGACATATTCAGAGCCAAACATCAACCCAACGTAACTTTTTTAACTGTTGTCGCATCCAAACTTGTCACCATCGTTTTCAGTTGTAATTGCGAAGTTCCCGGAAGAAGTCCAGCAACAACGGAGGTTCCTCGATGAACCCACCTTCTAACAAGTTCTTTGAAGAACCTTTTGGGGCTGTTTTTCATTGACCAAGAACCCTACGGTTCTTAGGGGATCTGAGAACAACTCCAGTTGAACCCTTCATTTTTAGAGTTGTAGTCGGCTCTATTTACTCTCAGATTCAAACATGATGATTAGTATCAACGATCAAGTCAGCTGCTGCTGCTCCAATACAGTATGAGGTGAGACGGTGAACTGATGTTGAACTGGGCAGTCAGCTGCTGCTGCTCCAATACAGTATGAGGTGAGACGGTGAACTGATTTTGAACTGGGCAGTCAGCTGCTGCTGCTCCAATACAGTATGAGGTGAGACGGTGAACTGATGTTGAACTGGGCAGTCAGCTGCTGCTGCTCCAATACAGTATGAGGTGAGACGGTGAACTGATGTTGAACTGGGCAGTCAGCTGCTGCTGCTCCAATACAGTATGAGGTGAGACGGTGAACTGATGTTGAACTGGGCAGTCAGCTGCTGCTGCTCCAATACAGTATGAGGTGAGACCGTGAACTGATGTCGAACTGGGCAGTCAGCTGCTGCTGCTCCAATACAGTATGAGGTGAGACGGTGAACTGATGTTGAACTGGGCAGTCAGCTGCTGCTGCTCCAATACAGTATGAGGTGAGACGGTGAACTGGGCAGTCAGCTGCTGCTGCTCCAACACAGTATGAGGTGAGACGGTGAACTGATGTTGAATCATAATGATTAAGTTAATTAAAATGAATTAGTGAAACTATTAAAAAATAGTATTTGTCATATTAAATATATTACTCTATTGTTATCATATAGAAACATCATGGAATATTGTACATCATATTAAATATATTACTCTATTGTTATCATATAGAAACATCATGGAATATTATACATCATATTAAATATATTACTCTATTGTTATCATATAGAAACATCATGGAATATTGTACATCATATTAAATATATTACTGTATTGTTATCATATAGAAACATCATGGAATATTGTACATCATATTAAATATATTACTCTATTGTTATCATATAGAAACATCATGGAATATTATACATCATATTAAATATATTACTCTATTGTTATCATATAGAAACATCATGGAATATTATACATCATATTAAATATATTACTCTATTGTTATCATATAGAAACATCATGGAATATTATACATCATATTAAATATATTACTCTATTGTTATCATATAGAAACATCATGGAATATTGTACATCATATTAAATATATTACTCTATTGTTATCATATAGAAACATCATGGAATATTATACATCATATTAAATATATTACTCTATTGTTATCATATAGAAACATGATGGAATATTATACATCATATTAAATATATTACTCTATTGTTATCATATAGAAACATCATGGAATATTGTACATCATATTAAATATATTACTCTATTGTTATCATATAGAAACATCATGGAATATTGTACATCATATTAAATATATTACTCTATTGTTATCATATAGAAACATCATGGAATATTGTACATCATATTAAATATATTACTCTATTGTTATCATATAGAAACATCATGGAATATTGTACATCATATTAAATATATTACTCTATTGTTATCATATAGAAACATCATGGAATATTGTACATCATATTAAATATATTACTCTATTGTTATCATATAGAAACATCATGGAATATTGTACATCATATTAAATATATTACTCTATTGTTATCATATAGAAACATCATGGAATATTGTACATCATATTAAATATATTACTCTATTGTTATCATATAGAAACATGATGGAATATTGTACATCATATTAAATATATTACTCTATTGTTATCATATAGAAACATCATGGAATATTGTACATCATATTAAATATATTACTCTATTGTTATCATATAGAAACATCATCATCCTTGGTACATCCCTACCCTAAACCCTAACCTTAACCCCTACCTTAACCATTTAAAATGTCAACTTCCACCGGCTAAGGACGTCCCAAGGATGTGTCTCTACCTGAAAATACATGATCTAAGTGATTGATAGTTGGTATTCAGCAGTCATAAAGCCTCATTTACTTTAATGAACTACTAAAATAGTGATTTTGTCAGACAGCATAGACAGCAGTTCTACACTTTATTGACTGACTGATCCATTCATCCTTCCATCGCTCCTCAGCCTTCCTCTCCTCTGAAGACCCAGTGAGGGTGGAGCTCAGTCAGAGAGCTGTTGAGGGACTGGTTAGGAAGAACACTTCTACAGCCAGAGAGGTGAGAGGTCACACATGGTTTAGATGGTAAATATTTATGTCCCCTTAGCGGTTCATCACGTCAGCTAAAGGGAATATGTTCCATCTATGTTTATTTACATTAGTGCAAATTGTTCACTGATATTGGTGTAATTTCTCACCCCTTTTGGCTGTATGAAAGTTCATTTCCCCTCAGACACACACATTTGTTCTTTGTTATTACCCGAGCCACTGCCTGTTCAGCCTGCTATCATCCAGAAGGCGAGGTCAGTACAGGTGCATCAAAGCTGGGACTGAAAGACTGAAAAACAGCTTCTATCTCAAGGCCATCAGACTGTTAAACAGCTTCTATCTCCAGGCCATCAGAGTGTTAAACAGCTTCTATCTACAGGCCATCAGACTGTTAAACAGCTTCTATCTCCAGACCATCAGACTGTTAAACAGCTTCTATCTCCAGGCCATCAGACTGTTAAACAGCTTCTATCTCCAGGCCATCAGACTGTTAAACAGCTTCTATCTCCAGGCCATCAGACTGGTAAACAGCTTCTATCTCCAGACCATCAGACTGTTAAACAGCTTCTATCTCCAGACCATCAGACTGTTAAACAGCTTCTATCTCCAGACCATCAGACTGTTAAACAGCTTCTATCTCCAGGCCATCAGACTGTTAAACAGCTTCTATCTCCAGGCCATCAGACTGTTAAACAGCTTCTATCTCCAGGCCATCAGACTGTTAAACAGCTTCTATCTCCAGACCATCAGACTGTTAAACAGCTTCTATCTCCAGGCCATCAGACTGTTAAACAGCTTCTATCTCCAGGCCATCAGACTGTTAAACAGCTTCTATCTCCAGACCATCAGACTGTTAAACAGCTTCTATCTCCAGGCCATCAGACTGTTAAACAGCTTCTATCTCCAGACCATCAGACTGATAAACAGCTTCTATCTCCAGGCCATCAGACTGATAAACAGCTTCTATCTCCAGACCATCAGACTGATAAACAGCTTCTATCTCCAGGCCATCAGACTGGTAAACAGCTTCTATCTCCAGACCATCAGACTGATAAACAGCTTCTATCTCCAGGCCGTCAGACTGTTAAACAGCTTCTATCTCCAGGCCATCAGACTGGTAAACAGCTTCTATCTCCAGGCCATCAGACTGTTATTCAGCTTCTATCTCAAGGCCATCAGACTGTTAAACAGCTTCTATCTCCAGGCCATCAGACTGTTAAACAGCTTCTATCTCCAGGCCATCAGACTGTTAAACAGCTTCTATCTCCAGACCATCAGACAGCTTCTATCTCCAGGCCATCAGACTGATAAACAGCTTCTATCTCCAGGCCATCAGACTGTTAAACAGCTTCTATCTCCAGGCCATCAGACTGTTAAACAGCTTCTATCTCCAGGCCGTCAGACTGTTAAACAGCTTCTATCTCCAGGCCATCAGACTGTTAAACAGCTTCTATCTCCAGGCCATCAGACTGTTAAACAGCTTCTATCTCCAGGCCATCAGACTGTTAAACAGCTTCTCTCTCCAGACCATCAGACTGATAAACAGCTTCTATCTCCAGGCCATCAGACTGTTAAACAGCTTCTATCTCCAGACCATCAGACTGTTAAACAGCTTCTATCTCCAGACCATCAGACTGATAAACAGCTTATATCTCCAGGCCGTCAGACTGTTAAACAGCTTCTATCTCCAGACCATCAGACTGATAAACAGCTTCTATCTCCAGACCATCAGACTGATAAACAGCTTCTATCTCCAGGCCGTCAGACTGTTAAACAGCTTCTATCTCCAGACCATCAGACAGCTTCTCTCTCCAGACCATCAGACAGCTTCTATCTCCAGACCATCAGACTGATAAACAGCTTCTATCTCCAGACCATCAGACTGATAAACAGCTTCTATCTCCAGGCCGTCAGACTGTTAAACAGCTTCTATCTCCAGACCATCAGACAGCTTCTATCTCCAGACCATCAGACTGAAAAACAGCTTCTATCTCCAGGCCATCAGACTGTTAAACAGCTTCTATCTCCAGACCATCAGACAGCTTCTATCTCCAGACCATCAGACTGAAAAACAGCTTCTATCTCCAGGCCATCAGACTGTTAAACAGCTTCTATCTCCAGGCCATCAGACTGATAAACAGCTTCTATCTCCAGGCCATCAGACTGGTAAACAGCTTCTATCTCCAGACCATCAGACTGTTAAACAGCTTCTATCTCAACGCCATCAGACTGTTAAACAGCTTCTATCTCCAGGCCATCAGACTGTTAAACAGCTTCTATCTCCAGGCCATCAGACTGTTAAACAGCTTCTATCTCCAGGCCATCAGACTGTTAAACAGCTTCTATCTCCAGGCCATCAGACTGTTAAACAGCTTCTATCTCCAGACCATCAGACTGATAAACAGCTTCTATCTCCAGACCATCAGACTGATAAACAGCTTCTATCTCCAGACCATCAGACTGTTAAACAGCTTCTATCTCCAGACCATCAGACTGTTAAACAGGCATCATGAAATCATTGGCCTTTTAATAATGTTTGCATATCATTTCTCATCTCATATGTATAAACTGTATCTCAGTCTATGCTGCTCTGACATTGTTTATCCATATATTTATATATTCCTAATTCCATTCCTTACCTTAGATGTGTGTATTAGGTATTTGTTGTGAAATTGTTAGATATTAATTGTTAGATATTGCTGCACTGTGGGAACTAGAAGGACAAGCATCAATGTATGTGACCAACAACATTTGATTTATTACGAAGGTAATTTGTGTCAAATTTACTTTTCCCCTCATTCACCCCACCTCTTTACATTGCTTATGCATATTCAGTGGCCTGACTGCGTCCAGACTATGTCAAAGGCCCATCCTGGTAGATCTGAACCTAATGCAGCTTGGAGTGATCAGATGACAGAAGTCACATTTAGGTGCCAGGTGTAACTGAGGCTGTAGATGCTCCATATCCATTACTTTGAGTGTTGTATATAATATGACTAAATGTGTTTCTGTGTTGCAGGGGCTGTCAATAAATGGAACAGCAAGGCCACAGAACATGACATAAGCAGAGCTGTGGGAGACCACCTCAAGCCCCTGGTAGAGCCGGGGGTGGTGTTTACCACTCCACCACGCCTTCAGCAGGCTGGAAAAGTGGGATTGATACAGTTTTTCATACTAAGGTGGACCAAGAGTTTGTTGATTGGTCAGTCATTGGGTTAATTTGTTTTACAATATGTTCAAATCAAAACAAGCTTTATTTATACAGCACATGTCAGACATGGATGCAACACAATGGCTTCACAGGAAAAACCTATGAAAATAATCAGAAATATTTAGTACACAAATATGAGGATAAAAAACAATAATAACAACTGAAAGACTAATGAGCATTGTAAGGAAATGCCATTGATTAAAATATCAACAATATGATGCAATATCCAACCCACAATATAACTTGTTTTTTAGGAGGGGCTCTGAAAGACACTATGGGGGTGTCCACTGGAAGTTGACTAGTAACAACAACTGGGACATAAAAGACACCCACCATGAGACCCACTAAATCTGCCCAAGAAGAGGAAAACAAAAGAAAAACCCACACCAAACTTAAAGACAGGAAGCAAACCAAAAAGGTGGAGCAACTAAAGGTGTTGACTCTCCACATGTATCAAGACAACTGGAGCACTGGGCCAGACACTCTTAAATAGAACCTGGACCAGCTCAGGTGAAACACCTTCCCACTAACGAGATGGACAAGCCAGCACAGGTGTAACACATACTGACTAACGAGGTGACACCAATCAGTGCGTCCTACGTGCTAACGAGCTAGACGTGCTAACGAGCTAGACGGGCTAACGAGCTAGACGTGCTAACGAGCTGGACGTGCTAAAGTCCAACCTCAAAACATAAATAGAAAAACCAACGCCTGTAACACCTTCCCCCTTAAGACAACAAATATATCCTATATTTCTTTGTGATTGTGAACTGATGTTGAACTGGGCAGTCAGCTGCTGCTCCAATACAGTATGAGGTGAGACGGTGAACTGATGTTGAACTGGGCAGTCAGCTGCTGCTGCTCCAATACAGTATGAGGTGAGATGGTGAACTGATGTTGAACTGGGCAGTCAGCTGCTGCTGCTCCAATACAGTATGAGGTGAGACGGTGAACTGATGTTGAACTGGGCAGTCAGCTGCTGCTGCTCCAATACAGTATGAGGTGAGATTGTGAACTGATGTTGAACTGGGCAGTCAGCTGCTGCTGCTCCAATACAGTATGAGGTGAGACGGTGAACTGATGTTGAACTGGGCAGTCAGCTGCTGCTGCTCCAATACAGTATGAGGTGAGACGGTGAATATGTACATGTAGGTAGAGTTATTAAAGTGACTATGCATAGATGATAACAGAGAGCGGGGGGGGGCCTTCCTCTGACACCGCCTGGTAAAGAGGTCTTGGATGGCAGGGAGCTTGGCCCCAGTGATGTACTGGGCTGTACGCACTACCCTCTGTAGTGCCTTGCGGTCGGAGGCAGAGCAGTTGCCATACCAGGCAGGGATGCAACCAGTCAGGATGCTCTCGATGGTGCAGCTGTAGAAGCTTTTGAGGATCTGAGGACCCATGCTAAATCTTTTCAGTCTCCTGAGGAGGAATAGGTTTTGTCGTGCCCTCTTCACGATTATCTTGGTGTGCTTGGACCATGATAGTTTGTTAGTGATGTGGACACCAGGGAACCTGAAGCTCTCAACCTGCTCCACTACAGCCCCGTCGATGAGAATGGGGGCATGCTCTGTCTTCCTTTTCCTGTAGTCCACAATCATCTCCTTTGTCTTGATCACGTTGAGGGAGAGGTTGTTTTCCTGGTACCACACGGCCAGGTCTCTGACCTCCTCCCTATAGGCTGTCTCATCGTTGTTGGTGAGCAGGCCTACCACTGTTGTGGCATGGGCAAACTTAATGATGGTGTTGGAGTCGTGCCTGGCTGTGCAGTCATGAGTGAACAGGGAGTACAGGAGGGGGCTGAGCACGCACCCCTGAGGAGCCCCTGTGTTGAGGATCAGTGTGGCGGATGTGTTGTTACCTACCCTTAAAAAACATGAGCTGGCGCACACCCAGAAGAATAGTTTGTGTGGAGGTGCTGACTATCGGCGAATAAACTATAAACTATCAAAATAAAGAGAGTTGTACACTCCATGTTTAAACTCCCTGCAATTTATTGGGTATTTACCAACGTTTCAGCATCACTGTGCCTTCCTCAGGGTGATGTCATCAATACTTCAACCAGGTTCTGTAGACAAACAGTGCAATTAGTGTAACCAATGACAATAGAGAGGGGTGTGTCATAATGATTAAGTTAATTAAAATGAATTAGTGAAACTGTTAAATAGTATATGACATTAAATATTTTACTGTATTGTTATCATATAGAAACATCATGGAATATTGTACATCATATTAAATATATTACTGTATTGTTATCATATAGAAACATCATGGAATATTGTACATCATATTAAATATATTACTCTATTGTTATCATATAGAAACATCATGGAATATTGTACATCATATTAAATATATTACTCTATTGTTATCATATAGAAACATCATGGAATATTGTACATCATATTAAATATATTACTCTATTGTTATCATATAGAAACATCATGGAATATTGTACATCATATTAGCATCAACATACATTATTGTTTCATTCAATTTCACATAATAAGGATATTTAATATTTTCAAGTTCAGAAGTCAGAACTCATCACCTGCTATGTAAAAGAGACAGAAGAATGCACAATGGTCAATGCTATCTGGGATCCTTGGGACATCCCTACCCTAAACCCTAACCTTAACCCCTACCTTAACCATTTTAAATGTCAACTTCAAAGGTCTAGGGACATTCAAGGATGTATCTCTACCTGAAAATACATGATCTAAGTGATTGATAGTTGGTATTCAGCAGTCATAAAGCCTTATTTACTTTAATGAACTACTAAAATAGTGATTTTGTCAGACAGCAGCTCTACACTTTATTGAGTGACTGATCCATTCATCCTTCCATCCCTCCTCAGCCTTCCTCTCCTCTGAAGACCCAGTGAGGGTGGAGCTCAGTCAGAGAGCTGTTGAGGGACTGGTTAGGAAGAACACTTCTACAGCCAGAGAGGTGAGAGGTCACACATGGTTTAGATGGTAGGCTTTGGCCTTCCCTGTAGCTCAGTTGGTAGAGCATGGTGTTTGCAACACCAGGGTTGTGGGTTCGATTCCCACGGGGGGCCAGCACAGAAAAAAATAAGAAAAAAAAACATGTATGAAATGTATGTATTCACTACTGTAAGTCGCTCTGGATAAGAGCGTCTGCTAAATGACTCAAATGTAAATGTAATGCAAATGTAAATATTTATGTCCCCTTAGCGGTTCATCACGTCAGCTAAAGGGAATATGTTCCATCATCCATGTTTATTTACATTAGTGCAAATTGTCCACTGATATTGGTGTAATTTCTCACCCCTTTTGGCTGTATAAAAGTTAATTTCCCCTCAGACACACATTTGTTCTTTGATATTATGAAGGTCATTTGTGTCAAATGTACTTTTCCCCACTCATTCACCCCATCTCTTTACATTGCTTATGCATATTCAGTGGCCTGACTGTGTCAAAGGCTCATCCTGGTAGATCTGAACCTAATGCAGCTTGGAGTGATCAGATGACAGATGTCACATTTTAGTGCCAGGTATAACTGAGGCCATAGATGCTCCATATCCATTACTTTGAGTGTTTTATATATTACTAAGTGTTAATTTCTGTGTTGCAGGGGCAGTCAATGTTTACCACTCCACCACACCTTCAGCAGGCTTCAAAAGTGGGATTGATACTGTTTTCATACTAAGAGGGACCAGGAGTCTGTTGATTGGTCAGTCATTGGGTTAATGTGTTGAAATCAAATCAAGCTTTATTTATACAGCACCTTTCAGACATGGATGCAACACAATGGTTTCACAGAAAAAAAACGAATTAAAAAAATGAAAATAAACAGAAATATTTAGTACACAACAAACAGAAGATTAACAACTGAAAGACTAATGAACATTCTAAGGAATTGCCATTGATTTAAATATTAATTGGATGCAATATCCAACCCAAAATATAAACTTGTTTTTAGGAGGGGCTCTGAAAGACATTATGGGGGTGTCCACTGAAAGTTGACTAGTAACAACAACTGGGACCTAAAAGACACCCACCATGAGACCCACTAAATCTGCCCAAGAAGAGGCAAACAAAAGAAAATCCCACACCAAACTTAAAGACAGGAAGCAAACCAAAAAGGTGGAGCAACTAAAGGTGTTGACTCTCCACATGTATCAAGACAACTGGAGCACTGGGCCAGACACTCTTAAATAGAACCTGGACCAGCTCAGGTGAAACACCTTCCCACTAACGAGATGGACAAGCCAGCACAGGTGTAACACATACTGACTAACGAGGTGACACCAATCAGTGCGTCCTACGTGCTAACGAGCTAGACGTGCTGACGAGCTAGACGTGCTAACGAGCTAGACGTGCTAACGAGCTAAACGTGCTAACGAGCTATACGTGCTAACGAGCTAAAGTTCAACCTCAAAACATAAATGGAAAAACCAAAGCCTGTAACACCTTCCCCTTTAAGACAACACATATATCCTATATTTTTGTTGGAAAAGTTTGCTCACCACCAACAGAAAACAACTTCCATTTCACATTATAATCAACTACAATGCTTCACCTTCACCAATATAAACATGATGTCTACTGGCTGTCAACAATTAAAAACAAGAAAAAAACACTTACTTTTAAATAATAATATACAATAGTATTTTTTCACCTTTTTCTTTCTATAGAATCCCCCACCTTGGTTCACTTACTATAGAATCCTAAAACTAACTAGCTTCTAGAACTCTCGTCTTCCTAAAACTCACTAGCTTCTAGAACTCTCCTCTTCCTAAAACTCACTAGCTTCTAGAACTCTCGTCTTCCTAAAACTCACTAGCTTCTAGAACTCTCGTCTTCCTAAAACTCACTAGCTTCTAGAACTCTCGTCTTCCTAAAACTCACTAGCTTCTAGAACTCTCGTCTTCCTAAAACTCACTAGCTTCTAGAACTCTCCTCTTCCTAAAACTCACTAGCTTCTAGAACTCTCGTCTTCCTAAAACTCACTAGCTTCTAGAACTCTCGTCTTCCTAAAACTCACTAGCTTCTAGAACTCTCGTCTCCTTGGAACGAGCCCAAACAAAACTCATCTCCAATACGGAAAAACGTGCAGTCATAATAAATTGTGATCCATGGCAACGCACTGGCTAAACACAAAACACAAATCTTTTTAACTGCCCACCTTGAGACAATCAGCAACCAAGTTGTCCTGACCACAGACATGTCTGATTTCAAGAGGAAACTCCTGCAATATCCGTAGTAACTTTTCACCTCACTGCGGAGCTTCTCTCTCTTTTCAGGGTTCACTAGATAGGCATGTTGTTGGATCGGGGCCCAGTCCCCAATGTCATGCTCTAGTACATTTGGTTTGGCACATCTGAGAATGAACCCTGATATTATAAAAGCAGGGCAACAATGTCAATATAATTGTACCAAAAATTGTCAGTTGGTTGCATGAATAAATATCATCAATAAATCGATTACTAAATCTGATCATGAAATGTAAATATGAAATATTTGGTTGCATAGTCATATTTTCAACGTCTTTTCAATGACATGTTGCTAGATGGGATATCCCCAATGTCAAAACACAGTTTTAACATGTCCAAATCAATAACCAATAAGCAGAAACAGTTTGTGATAAATTGAAAACGTAAACATAACATGTGCTATATACACAAACATCTGCCACAATAATCATATTACTTGTAATTTTTAAAACAAGCACCTTATAAACTGCACCAGAAACGCTGTAGTTTTGACAAGTAGCAATAAATCACTGATATCGATTAGGGGGGAAATCAGGTTGTACGTGTTGTTGAAACTAACACAACTAAAATAAACACATGGAAATGGGAGATATATTTTACCTCACTGATTAGAGGACAACCTGCAGAAGACAGTCAGCTACATTTTGGAGTGATGCATTTAAATGTAGGGGTCGCTAAACAAAGGAACTTATTTGTCATCACTCATCGATATCATGTTGAAATCAATTATGCAAGAGGAGGGACATGAGGTTGCACATCCTGTTAAAACGAACAGCTCAAAAACCACATGGAATCTGGGAATAATGTGTACATCCCTGGTTAGAGGACAATTTGTAGAAAACAGATCGCTACATTTTGAAGTGTTGCATTGTGATTCCTGTGCGTCACCAACGTGGTAAGTGTAACAGAATTCCTTTTGTGTTAGTCACTTTTTATTAAATCTCATAAATAGTAACTCTTCCAATTCAGAGCCTGGATTTCCCCCCTGAGGCTAATATCCATATCATGTTGAAATCAATAGAACAGGGGACAAACGTTTAGGGTTCTACATTGTGACATAATTAAAATATTCCTACTACAATGTTAAAACATTCTACATTGTGACATTATTTCATTGATATCATGAAACAACTCCTTCATGTATTTTCTGATGTTTGATCAGAGGCCTTTTATCAGAGTATCTCTTGTCACATTAACCACAGCCAAAATATTTCTCTCCTGTGTGTGTTCTCTTGTGTTGAGTCAGATGTGCAGATCGACCAAAACTCTTCCCACATTTACCACAGCTATAAGGTTTCTCTCCTGTGTGTGTTCTCTGGTGCACTGTCAGATCTCCAGATTGACCAAAACTCTTCCCACATTTACCACAGCTATAAGGTTTCTCTCCTGTGTGTGTTCTCTGGTGTACTATCAGATGATCAGATGTAATAAAACTCTTCCCACATTGATCACAGATAAAAGGTTTCTCTCCAGTGTGTGTTCTCTGGTGTGATATCAGGCTGCTTGACTGAGTAAAACTCTTCCCACATTGATCACAGCTATAGGGTTTCTCTCCTGTGTGGATTCTCTGATTCATTTTAATGCCTGATGAGGTGCATCTGTTCCCACAGTCAAAGGAGCAGTGAGTTCTCTTCCCTGGGGATGTCTGCAGGTGTTTATTGAGGTGTTCTAATGTGGAGAGACTCTTCTCTGCCTCTTCAGCATCATGACGTTGTTGAGGCTCCCCAGAGGATCCACGATAGTTAAGTATCTCTCCTGTGTGAACAACAAAGTCAGACAGATGATTAAAGGCCCACAACAGCGGAAATCCACTGTAAAAGGTGATGCCAACAGCGTAGCCATGATGTTGTACAACAATTGTCGTCTGTAATGAATGTAATGATTATTTGACAATTGTCTTAACTTCTCTAGGGTAGGGGACAGTATTTTGACGTCCGGATGAAAGGCGTGCCCGTAGTAAAATGCCTGCTACTCAGGCTCAGAAGATAGGATATGCATATTATTAGTAGATTTGGATAGAAAACACTGAAGTTTCTAAAACGTTTTGAATGATGTCTGTGAGTATAACAGAACTCATATCGCAGGCAAAAACCAGAGAAGAATCCAACCAGGAAGTGTGGAATTCTGAGATCTGTAGTTTTTCAACTCATTGCCTATCAAACATAGTGACTTAGGGTTCATTTTGCACTTCCTAAGGCTTTATGATATTTGTATTTGTCAAAAGGGCAGTTGAGCATCGTGTCACCAGAATAAGACCCTCGATATTTATTGGAAAGGAGCACCAAGCTCATCACCGTGCACTTTCAACACTGTGAAATTCATCATAATATACTTAATCTGTTGCCTAAGAAACTGCATGGTTTCCTGAGTAGTAGTGGGCGGGCCACACTCAATATCATCGCGTGACAAGTTTACTTCGATATGATGGAAATGACATAAAGATTTGAGCATAAAGGCGTTTCCACCGCCATTTCTCGCATAATTAATTTTACAGACAAAAATATCCCACCATGTCGAACGAACAAATTAAAAACTGTTGATAAAAACGTGGTTAATGTAGTTAATTACGACATTTCTGCGCTGAACTAGGTTGAATATTTGGTTAATGAAAACTACAACTCCCTTCAGCCCAGTGTCCCACATAGTTCTTGACTTGATTTCTCTCGTGAATGATTTGATTTCTCTCTGGAGAAACGGCGCGTTGGGATCACAGAAATAACGAACTAAATGGAATTCAAGTCATTGAACCCACATCGGTCAATTAGTTGTTGAATAACCGGAGAAAAAAATACGAAATTTCGGTTAATCGCTCAGCACTTGCCCTCTCTCCAGTGCTTAATTTTAGCCGGATCCTACTGGAACAGGATCTGGCACCTCTCCGTCTTGGAACAGTTTCGTTTTGTCCGGATCCGGTACCTCTTCTGGCATGAAAAATAATTGTCACTTTTTGCAATGTAAAGATTCTAATAAACGTGATCAAAGTTCTTTGGAGTTGCCTCTTCTTTAATCCCCCCCCATCTCTCACTACAATGAGATTCACTTTCTATTATCGCTCTCTCCCGCTCTCTACTCCGATAGACATGAGTCTGCAACTCTCATCTCTCCAGCATTGCAATTCATAATGTCCTTATAGAGCCGCGCAAAGGGTTGAAATACATTTGACAAAGTTATGGTTACTGCTGTCTGTTGAGAAATAAATTAAATAGGCCTAGGCTATTGATGGATTCAATGTCGTTTTCATTGATCTCAGATTCTCAGTTTGTCCGTGTCTAAATTGCCTGTCATTTCGATCATTTTGTGCTTTCAAGACAACTTGGAACTCGAAAACAAATAAGCCGAATCATGATGTCAGTGATCGTCAGGTCGGAAAGTCGGAGCTCTAGAAGAGGCCAGAGTTCCCCATGTGGAATTTCAAATTGGATGACCATCAAAAAAAAAAATTCCAGTCTGAGCTCGTTATTTCCCCAATTTCGCAGTTGTCTTGAACGCACGGAAGTCTGAAGTCGTAGAATGCCCAGCTCCGAGTTCCCAGTTGTTTTGAACGCAGCATTAAAAAAAGATCGTGCCAAAATCTCCAATCGTAAAATGACGTAGAATTGCATTAAATGCGTTTATAAAAAGGCCAAACATTTTCTGGACCCTAGGCCACAAACCTTTTTTCCCCATGTGGGCAACTTCTGTAAATGCCTCTACTTACTGCTCTATGCCACTACGCAAATGTGATGATATGCATGCAATGCAGGTCACCCCCCTCTCGTGCTCACTTGTTCCGGCAACTCCTGATTTACAAATTAGGCACTGTCTAGCTCTTTTTTTCTCCCTCAGTCAGTCTTTTTCCAGTAACTCCACAGTCAACAACTCCACAGTCAACAACGTCTAGCCTAGGGGTGTCAAATTCGATTCACAAGTGTCTGCGGGTTTTTGGTTTTTCCTTTCAATAAAGACCTAGACAACCAGGTGAGGGGAGTTCCTAACTAATTAGTGACCTTAATTAATCTATCAAGTACAAGGGTGGAGGGATAACCTGCAGACTCTTGGCCCTCTGTGGAATGAGTTTGACACGTGACTAACCCTTACCTAGCTCTCTCTCTCTCTCTGTGGCTTGTATTCTTTCCCCTGGCTTCCTTGTTTGGGCACTCTCTCCCTCCCCTACTCGCTCTCTCCTCTTCCCCCTTTCTCTCCTTTCTCCCCCTCTCTACTCTGTTCCTCTCTCATTCTTCCACCCCTGGCAGTGCACTCTTAATCCCCCCCGCCAGAGTCCATGCCCTTGTAGAGCAGAGAGCATACGCTGGCGACCGTCAGCCCAGCTCCAGTTGATGAGGTAGCAGCATATCGCTTAGGGGCCCTGGCATGGGTCACATCCTGCCACGGCCCTGCCGCAGCCTTCAGGGAGGCACCATCCTAGTCAACTCCCCCCTCCACTATCACTGCACTTCATGTGTAAGCACTGAGCATTCATGGCTGCTTCACCCAATCATAATAACTTATCACAATAAAATAACAACAGCTTGCAGTCAACGGTAGATCCACCTAGCCAGGTAAACACTTCTTTAATCACTAGATTGTAATACTGGGGTGGTGAACTATTAATGACTTACCACATAATTGTTAACAATATATAAATGAACGTCATATAAATGCACACACTCAATCTCATAGCAATATAACAAGGTCATTCTTCTTTCCGATTTGGATAATCTGGCAACGTCAAAGCATTCCCCCTAGCATGTCCATGTTTGTCTTGTCTTATAATGCATTTGTGTGGTATGGAGTCCACATACCTACAAATCCAGAAGGCTAAATTAAAATGGCGTGCTGACTGTTAATGGAGTGGGACAAACATATGACTTCACTGTCTGTTGTGGCTTCAAGCTCATGTAATGAATAATACAACAGTCTCCACCTGTATCAGTGCAGTCAATGGGCCTGACAGTTGCTATTTATATGTATATTTTCAGCACAGTGTCTTCCCTCCACGATCACACTCAGTCAACTTGTCCTTGAATTACACAGACAAGATAGCAAAACAATACCCAGAGAAAAGACAGTTTATTATCCTCTTTTAAAAGCTAATCAGCATGTAGTGACATAGCCTGATGCAAAATAGAAATTCCAGGAGAAAAACTCTCCATGTAACTAAATTATGCTCTGAATGAAAGTAAGCTCACCCATGCGGTTAATTTGACTAATTTTCTGAAATGACTTTTGTTTCTCATGAGGCGATGTAGCTAGCTAATGAGTTTGTCGGTCCACTCCAGCTGAATAATATGTATAGAGATCCTATTAAATAACTATTCTAGTATTCTAATTCATAATTCTATGGTCATATGACCCACAATGAGAGACAACTGGGGAATGCAGCTGATCGGTAGATTACTACGCTGACATCACAATGTCAGACCTGGGAAGCACTGCTCCCATTGCCTTCCCATGCCCTCCGCCCATTTTCTCGGTCAGTCACAGCACCCCACCCACCCTTTTCCCCACCCCCTCCCACTTAATGACCCCATACCTCATTATGATCTGCAAAGTCCCTTGGTGTCCTCTCACCATATTTATTTTTAATTGAACCTTTATTTAACTAGGTAAGTCAGTTGAGAGCAAATTCTTATTTACAATGACGGCCTACCAAAAGGCAAAAGGCCTCCTGCAGAGACGTGGGCCTGGGATTAAAAATAAAAAATAAAAACAATATAAATATAGGACAAAACACACATCAAAACAAGAGAGACAACACAACATATGGTCCCCCACAGCACACCCTATCTCTTTAAAGGTACGGCACTCTGGTAAGAATGTACTGTATTTTCAACCACATGGCTGTCAGGTAGAGTCATAGCATCTGTACTGAGAGTGGTGTTATTGATATTTTTGCTACGAGTGCTTTACTATGTAGATTCTCCTCTTGTCATTTGTGAATTATTCCATCCTGTCTCAGAAGCACTCTGATGTAGCCAATGGTAATGTGCAGTTTGAACCATAACAACGTTTTAGTAAAGGGATGAGGGATGGCACTGGAGAAATGAAACCACTTTCAAAATTATAGACAGAGTTATGAATGCAAGGACTGACCTTCCACGGTATCAAAGTTATAGTTTTAACCATGTTTTGAGGCTATACAGTGTTTGTTTACATTCACATTGTTTCCAAACAATGGAGTTAAACAAGATTATATTTTGCATTCTGATGGGGTACAACAGTTAAACTAAGGTCATAAATAGATGTATTGAAAAGTTGTTGACAAGCAGCCAGCAGCCAGTCCTCCAGACTGCTGCCTGAGCACCTTTGTCTGCTCACACAAGCTGTGCTCTGCTTTGATACCAACACAGAAATATATAGAAAGTCACTGATTTAATATTTCATATTTGTAACGAACATCTAACAACAGATGTCTGTTTGTATGTGGTCT